>NC_022027.1:19412348-19455770 GCF_000317375.1 Microtus ochrogaster
GGTTTTGACCCTACTTCATGTTCTGGCTTTGTGGGAGCCTAGCCAGTTTGGATGTTCACCTTCCTAGACATGGACAGAGGAGGGAGGACCTTGGACTTCGAACAGGGCAGGGAACCCCAACTGCTCTTTGGACTGAAGAGGGAGGGGGAGAGGAGTGGGGGGAGGGGAAGAAGGGTGGGAGGAGGGGGAGGGAAATGGGAAGTTGGGAGGAGGCAGAAATTTTTTTTTCAATAAAGAAAGATAAAAAACAGTCATCATAGTGTTTTAATAATATTAAAGATAAAACAGATTCTGTTTAACAAAACAGATTTTAAGTTACATAATTATCTTGCATAAAACATAGTAACAATGAATGATCATTTTCATTCATAAATATCATACAAGAAGAAAACATACGTTCTATTCAACTAAGATGTGACATGTATACATGCTAGATAGTCTACAGATTTTCTTCCTTAAATATGGAACGTAACTCTGAAACTATTTTGATTTGATAATTGAAAAAAGTGAAAGTTTAGAATAATTACCAGGATCATCCACATACCACCCACATTACAACACAATGCTACTGTCCTTACAGATTTAAACTTGATGATTTTAATTATATACAACAAAGATTTAAAATAGTAAATGGAAATATCATCAATAAACAATTTTAAATTCCAATTGCAATTGTATTTATGTATGCTGATAAAATTCTTCATTGATGCTTTTTTCCCTTCTTGGAATATGATATTGCGTCATAGCAATGAGAAAAGTAGCTAATGCACGATGAGTCCATGAAAAATTTATTTTAACCATTAGTAAGATGAAGGTAATATTATGTACTAAATTCAATTATATAGATATATAAGAAAGTCCTTCTAAAGTGATTAGTGTAATATCTCACAAAATAGAAGACATCTAAACCTATGAGCATTATGAGTAAGCATAGTAATAATAATTCTTTAAACCCACAAATTAAAATGTTTGAGGCATAAAGAAAAACAAAAACTGTGTCATTTGGAAAATGAATACATCAGGTGGGAAAGCAGTGCTGTTCCATTGCAGGCCTTATATTTGTCCATGAGTCCATGAGTACCAACCTCCAGAGATCTGCAATGAAGCAGTTTATTGTTTATTTGTCCATTACATTGCTGATATTTTTCATAGAAAAGTCATTTGGAAGGGCACAGTAAGATAACTTGAAAGTACAAATATGCTAGTTATGTTTCTCTTTGTAGTGATGGAGTGCTGCAAAACACCTTTAAATAGGAAGTGTTTATTTTTACCCATGGTTTCATTTTATCATGGCAACATAGGCATGGCAAAGTGGCTCCAGGATATGGAGGTGGGAGCTTGCTATTGTTGCTTCTTCACATAGTGGGAGACAGGAGGCTCGAAGCTAGATGTATTCTGCAGGTAGGTATAAACTTCAGAGACTTACCCTTAATAATCTACATCTGCCTCAACACTCAATTTAGAGATGTGTCACATTTGTTTAACCCTACCTGCCTAAGGCGCTTGATTGGAATAATAAAAAACTGAATGGCAAATAGCTAGGCTTGAGAGGGATAAGCAGGGTTGTCTGGCAGAGACAATAAATAGGAGGAGAAATCTAGGCTCAAGAAAAGAAGAACGAGAGATAGAGAGGAGGACAAGGGATACACCTAGGACAACAAATCAGGCATATAACAGCCTGACATAAAGAAGCAGTGAAAGTAAGATATACAGAAGTAATAAAGGTAATAAAGCCCAAGGCAAAAGGTAGAAAAGATATCAGGTTAATTTAAGTTTAAAAACCTAGTAATAAAGACATAAGGTAAGTCCAAGCATTCAAAACTAATAATAAGTCTCTGAGTCATGATTTGGGGGCTTGTTGGTTGCCCCCTCCAAAAAAAAAGAATGGGACACCTGAGTTTGTGGGGAGACTTCATGATTCAACCATCACCTTCTGCCCTTTCTCTTACAGGCTGATTGCCAGCTCATAATGCAAAATAAATTCATGTCAGTATCTCTAAATCTATCTTAAGCATTTTAAAACATGTTTACCATAAAAAGAGAAATAGTTTTTCAATGCTGAGTTAATACTCTAAAACAACTAAGAAAAGTTGTTTTGAAGGTTTGACGAGGATTGGAGTTGAACAATGCTGAATATAAGTTATTTCACTCTATAAATGTGTTATATCAAGTGTCTAGGGAAATTGCAACTTCACAGCTCAGTTTAAAACCCCTGGAAAGCAAGATTCGAAAGAAATCTTAATTTATCAGTCCTTACAACTTAGTTGAGGAGGTTGAGGTGCTAAGATAATAATGGCTTCAATTACAATGAGTTCACAGTTTGGCATCTATCAAACAGGAGCATTGCCCATGCGCAGGCTCCTTTCCAAGATAATTTAAGAAGAAGTTCTGGATGGACATTGAATTTATAATGTGGTAACTTAAAGAATAATAAAGCATTTATCTGTCAGTATAAGTCAGACTAGGAAGTATAGAGCCAGCCATTATTTCTCAATTAGTGTCACTTACCAAGATAGAGCTCTAGTGGTGAATCTTGCTTAGCCAGTTTCTGGAGGCTTTCTTTCCAAGTGTTTCAAAAATTATTGTGAAACTGTGACTCAATATTAAATCAACCTGTCAATTAGTGGTTGTAGGAGTCTTTTCTGCATTCTGCTCAGCAATTACAAATACTCAGAAGTTGGGAGTGTAACTTCTTACAGAGTCAGAGTGTTTTGCGTCCATCCTAAATCTTCAGAAAGACTGTCAAGTGCACCTAGACTTCCCCAACCATTAGTAGCAAATCTCAGTGGCCTCCATTCTGAGAGATAATCTGTAGTCACCTATCTTCAGCACCATTAACATCCCAGATTTACTTCCCTGCTTTCTACCTTTAAATTGTATTTATTCTTATCATTCACTGGAGGAAATGATTTGATATTAAAAATCTACTCAAACAGTATTTTTTTAAGTTCTAAATAGTATTTAGATTTTGAAAGAAGATTTTGCTTCTTATATGTCCGTGGTAGGTAGAATAGGAGCTGTTACAGGGTTTCACTAAAATGTGCCCAACTAAAGGGTGAAAAGAATAGAAAATAGCCTGAAATCCACCCAGAGTCATGTATAAAGATGAATACTCTACCTCAGAATAGAAGCAATTGTTAGTTCATTCTTACACAAGCAGTGTTGGAAAGGGAGCTTTTCCCACATTGCCTGACACGGTGAACAAATGGAAGGTAACATTGTTCAGGAAGCTAGGAATGCTTTGTGTTCTAATAAAAGGGCTTAAAACCTTCTTCTGACAAAAGCAAATGGAATAACATTGATACCATGGACAGAAAGCAAATACAGAATGCTTAGTTTAAAGAGTAAGTATAACAGACATAGCTGTGAATTGCAAAATGCATAGGAGGGGACAAGAACATCAACACTGTCAATAGAGACTCACGTTCAAATCCATTCTGAGCCACAGGGCTTCTGAAGAAGAATAGCAGCTACTGACATCTAAATCCTAACACATTTCTTCCAAGTCACACAGATGTACAAGGAAAGCAATAAAACAACTATCTACGCTAAGGGCAGAGCAATTTTCTTGTTCTTTCAAGGAATGTCATCTTTTTATAAGGTGAGTCTCCCCTTGGACACTAACAGTGGTACACCTAGGAACGAGCCTGAGACTCCAGCTTTAGATAAATGGAAATGATAAAAACTAAGTAGACATCTCCTAAAGCCACTTGTACAAAAAATGCTCTTTCCCTACTTCAACCAATACCATAACAAAGAACCGAATAGGAAAAGTGCTCTCTCTACTGGTGCGCAGAAGAAACTTCATTAGTATAGCACTGGAGATTTATTTTATCCCAGGGATTGATTTTGGTTAATTGTGTTTGATCCTGGAATTCCATCCCAGAGGTTGAGAGATTGCTCGTGCTTTCAAAACTTTCTTCAGATTTCTTCATGTCATCATCGGTGTACTTAGGAAGGATAGTGAGGTGTGACTGTAAGGTTTGTTGGAAGATATTCATCATTCTATACTAAGAGACTCAATAGTGATTGTGACCAAAGCTATCTAATTGATTTATGGGGCCTAGGTATCTTAATTTTGAGACTCAGGCAAAATCAGTAGAAATAGTATACTCTGGCTCCTAAGAATAGGGCAGAATTCATTTTGCTGGATTGAATCAAGGAAGTGGAGTCTTGAAACACTGACTTATATTGAATTCATAATTTGAAAGCAGAGATATGTGAATGCACGTTGCTGCTCAGTTTCGTTTTCCCCGTATATAGTCTGGGATCTCAGGTAGGTTACTGTGCCACTCAGGGTGTAGGGTACTTCTACCCCAATTAATACAGCAGGATGCCTTTCACACACCAGACATGCTTAGACGTCCATCTCCCAAGTTATTGTAGATTCTTTCAAGTTTCCTATTAATGCTGTACATCATACGGAGGGGTGAAACTTAAGTGAAGGCAGATTTTCTGGTTTTGTGCACTAAAGTTGACATTCTTTGGTTAATTATGATTAGTAAGAAATTGTTCATAAGATGTTGCATTTTATTCAAGCACTCTGTCACTTGGGAAATGGGAAAGATTAGTTCAAAGATCTTCATGATGTGGATCAGTAGCAAAGGTGGTTAATATATAGAAGAAATGGGTGATATGTGTTGCTTCTCCTGATGCATGTGTCTATATTTTAATGACTTGCTGGGTAACTCAGTTCCTTTTGTTATAAAACTAGTTTTAATGAAAAAAATAGCTTAGAGACTGCGAACACTATATACTTCAATGTATATATAAGTATTATGTGTCAAAGACCCCACAAAGAGTTTTCAGATTTGATCTAAATGAATCATAGAGATTGCACAGGATATAGGGCAGCTACTGAAGGCACAGAGATGACAGAAAGCACATAAATTCACTTTCCAAAAACAAAAATGTCCACTCAAAACAGAAAATAATACTCTATGTATCTTTCAGTAGATAATAAAACAAAACAACTATTCTAAATGTTTTATACTGTCTCCCCAAACAGAGAACTCATGACCTAAGTTATTTCATAAAATTAAACCTCTAAACCATAACCACAAAACCATAAAGACCTTTCAAATAAAAATATGGAATATCTATTATTACTGGCTGTGATGGCAAGAAATGTTAAAATGAGCAACAATAACAAGAAAAGGATGGTGTGGTTCAAAAGACAAAATCATCATAAAAATAAATTAGAAAATATGAATTAAAAAATTTAAGTGTCTTAGAAACTCTCCCAGGGAATTTTTATTGTCAAAACTGTATTTGTTAACTGTCTTATTCCATGAAAAAATTTGAAATATCATCTTAAGGAAAGAAGGAAAAATTGTTCTCATGGTTGGAAAGTACAGTGTGTCATGGCCAAAAATCATGGTGGTAGAGTTTGAGGCAGCTGTGACATCTGCAGTCAGAGGCAGAGCATGGTTATCATCAGTGTTGAGACACCTTTCTCCTTTTTATCAAGTTTAGGAACCAAGCTCATAGTGCACTCATACTTGGGTATGCCTTTACACATCAAACAACCTAATCGAAATCTCCTTCATGGGATACCCAGAAGTTTGCTTCCATGGTGATGTTACTGAAAATTAACCATCACTGTATCTAATTTGAAGAAAAAACAATCTCCATAAAATTCAATTGTAGGCATAAAAGAATAGTTTTAATCAATGAAGACAACACTGTCAGAGCTAGTTAGGCAGAGAAAACTCAACTGCGGACTTAGATATTATCTGTTTATCAGGATGTTAGGCTCATATAGAAGTGAGAGGAAAAATAGCTATTTTAGAGGGAAAAAGAGAGCCCAAGAAAAATGTACTCATCTTCTGGAATTGCAACATTCTAACCTCTCAAGTCATTGAAGTTTGAATCATTCTTTGCAGACATTATTCTTTTTATGATATCTCATTCACAAGTATCAGGCGAGAGCCCTTCCTGTTCTCCAGTAATTACTTATTGCTTTCAGTACTAGAAAGGGTGGGTTTACAAGTTTTCTAAATGTGGTGGTTTCCCTGAGCCTCCCTCCTCCCTTTAGAAAGGAGCAACCAGACATAGGGAGGTGACAGAATTCTGAAGCTGCCTGGCTAGTGCTAGGCCTATGACACTCAAAGCCTAGAGCACTAATACTACCTAAGTCCTGAGATCTGAAGGCCATTGAGCCTTAATGCTCAGAACTACTGCATCTGGATCGCACCTGATTGTGTCTCCCTCTGTTAAGAACTCGCAGCTAGTTGATGACAGACTAACCAAGGGGATAAAGGATTTTTCCCCTAATATTATAAACACATATCAGGAAATGGGAAAAGGCTCACTATTGCACTGTTTAAAGAATTACAAAGAACCTGCTGAGTTGTTGAGGTAGTGGGAGAGAATGGTGGGTCTCCGACTTCCAGTTACACTTATGGTATATATTTCTATTTTACAAAGTAAAATGATGGTAGGATGATGAAGACACTTCTGAATATGTTTCTTTTTCTCAAATGTGTCTCATCTTTTTTTCTAGTTCCTTTTTTAATCATATTTCTTTTTTATTATTAAATTTTTTTAATTAAAAATTTCCGCCTCCTCCCCGCCTCCCTTTTCCCTCCCCCTCCCCCGACTCCCCATACCCCACTCCTCCTCCCCCTCCCTCTCCAGTCCAAAGAGCAGTCAGGGCTCCCTGCCCTGTGGGAAGTCCAAGGTCCTCCCTCCATCCAGATCTTGGAAGGTGAGCATCCAAACAGGCTAGGCTCCCACAAAGCCAGTACATGCAGTAGGATCCTGCCTCATTTTTAAGAAGGTTTGATTACTATAAGATGGAGAATAACTGAAGACCTTTCAAACTAATTTAAAAATCTATTCAAGATAACTTAGTAGCAGGAGGGTTGAAAATCTATTATTTAACGAGTGGGCTATGCTCTCCTAATATCCCAAAATGCATCTTTAACAGAAGTAGGGAAAACTCTCTCTTCTCTCCCTCCCTTCCTCTGTCTTCTTGTCTCCCCCTCTGTGTGTGCATATGTTTGTGTGTGAGAGAGAAAGTACCCAAATGAAATAGGAATGTTAGTTTTTTTAAAAAAAAATGATCTTTAAAATAAATCGGTTATCTCACCTCTTTTCCATATAAAAATGCCCTCAAATTTAGAAGATACAGATTAACTTTATTGCAAATGATTTGAAATTTTCCCATAGTATTTAAAATCTGTTATTTTGAAATAAATTACTTAAAAATATTACAGTAAAGACTCAATGATTCGATGTACATTGAAGTTTTTATTTCAAATCGCAAACAGCTTACTATTCAAACATGTATTCAATTATGTACAAATTAATACATTATAAGATGATATTTAGAAAG
The DNA here is from genome assembly GCF_000317375.1 of Microtus ochrogaster. Classification (NCBI taxonomy): domain Eukaryota; kingdom Metazoa; phylum Chordata; class Mammalia; order Rodentia; family Cricetidae; genus Microtus; species Microtus ochrogaster. Next base: position 19,419,688 of record NC_022027.1, read on the forward strand.
AATTATTGATATAGAAATAATTATAGTGATTTCTAGTTTTTAAGATTTCTGGTTGTTTTCTTGAAAATTTGAATTTAAGGTCACCAGACAGAGCAACACATTATCCAAAGTTATAAATCTTTTCTTGTAGTTAAAAGAAATTCTCAGAATTAAATAGAGAACACCTGAATGCCATGGGATTTATTTCGCAGAGTAAAGTGAACTGTCTTACAGACTCTTAAACAACTCTAATTATTTTGACAAATTCTGTATGTGTTAGACTGTTATAAAAAAAAGATGAGAGGAAGCGAAAGAATCTTTATAAACAGAAATGATTGATTAATTAAAGCTATTGAAATAAATATAGAAGTGATATTAATGTGAGAACCCAAAGTGATATTTGATTACTTACTTGCTAAAAATGGTGCTAAAATATACACATTTCCACTGTGCTAGTAATACTTCCTTAGCACCCAAAAAATGTGTGAGGAAAAAAGTTACACCTTTATTACTTTGGATACTGTTCTGATTTTATATTTATTAAATCTCAATGATAACATTTAGTTCTCACATCATTACTCAAATGTATTCATGTTACCCTCATTTTATAAAATAAAAATCTAACTTCTGAGATGTTTAGCTTATAAATATTATTAGGGCTGAAATTTATCCTGCAGAATGTATAGAGTATTTGATTTCCTTTATAGTGTGTTTGGCAAATGTTTCTAAGTGTTAATATGTTGCTTTTGAGAATAATGTTACAGGTATGTTTTTTTCTAGACAGACTATCAAGCATAAATTATAAATCATTTATAAATTATACAGATAAGTGTCAAATAGGAAAAATCTAAATATGCCACCCCTAATAATACAGGAGCTTTGATATAAAAAAAAAATAATGCCATGTCTGGCATTACTTGTTATTCCAGATATTCATTCTGCTAAGAGAAAACTCATACCTTTAATGTCACAGAATCATAAGAGTTTCTAAATTAAACATCATTGAGAATAGTTATTATTATACATACTTATTGCATATATTATAGCATGATTCATACCAGGCCTTGGGGATAAACAAAAACAAAACTATTAAGGCCTATGTGCGCATAAAACAGAAAATTACAAATACCATGAGATGTCATTAAAAAGCAAAATTTAAAACTATACTGTCATAGAATTTTAGAATAGAATAGTTGCTGACAGACACTTGAGAGAACACGAGGGATTAGGAAAGAAGCCAATCACTTAATGTCATGTCATGGTTTAATGGGATAAAGTTTTATTTTTGTAGTATAGCAAGATCCATCTAATTTACAACAATACATTAGCTGCAACAAAATAAATATACTAGTCATCCTACTATAATAAATATCTAGTGTATGCATGAATAGAAACATTATACTGAACCTCATAAATATGCACAAATATGGGAACAAAAATGTATTCTTAGAATATTTACAAGGGTAAGTTCAATTCAGGGTCAGTTAGAAGGTTTCTGCAATGTATCTAACTGAGATAAATGATATATCTATGAGTCAGCATTGACCCCCCCACCTCCCTCACCAAATACTAGTATTGTTTGAAATAACACTGAACCATTCAGGGTTAGTACCTAGCATCACACAGACACTTACTGACCAAATAACACATCCCAATGACTTTGTAATTACTGAGGAATCAAAGAACAAACAGACCTTATCCATTGCCTTGGTACATTTGAATATTCAGCAAAACAAGTAATGCAATAACCACCAGAATTTTGTTATATGTATTCTATATAACTAAATTCTTTTATATAGAAAATAATTGAGTGTATGGAATTCTTTATTTAAACATGTTAAAAATTAATATATTATTTCTGACAGTTTAAATCTATTTTTAATTTGTTAATATAATAATGTTTTGTGGTAAGCAATTTATATTAAAATGTGACTACCTAAATAGAAAAATATGTTTTCTTTTCCAGTATAACTAGAATGTTATGACATCCATAATGAACTGAAGGAAGGCAACATGACCTAAAACTTAATTGATAAAAAAAATAAAATAAAAAAGTTTAAAGTTCATTTTAAACTTAAGGGAAAAACTTTCAGTTTAACAAATGATATGTCAGTAATTTATGATAACATGATCAATATATTTAAAATCCCATTTTATATGTCTGTGTTCTAAGATATATTTCAATGGCATATACATATCTATGGGGATCTATAGATAACAGTATTTTGTGCTGACTTCAACAAAATTTAAATGCATTCTGTTACTAGAACAGCCTTTCCTTGATACACTGTGTTTCAACTATCCAAGTTCCAAACTATTACAGGACTAAGGCTTTAACTTTACATGCATAACTTTTCCTAAATATTCATACACATTACCTCTGAAAATACCCTCATTAAAAAGACCTGAGTAATAGGCCTTGCAAAATACTTTAAAATATGAACCTCGTGTAAATGCTAAGTAGCACTTTTATTAGTGTTAAACATTAAACAATAGCAGAGGGAGTAATAAATTTAGATTTATGGCATGGCCAAGGAAGAAAAATATTTTCTTAAGGAACATCAAAGGACAGTAAAAGGAGATCCAAGGAAACAAAGCTGCATAATAGCATGGCATGGAAATACAGAATCAAAGAAAAATCTCACTATTTTTTAAAAACCTGGCCTAATATAAAAACCTTAATACAGATAATAGTGATTAATGTAATAGGGTCGGAGGAAGAAAAGTTTAAGCTATTTGAAAATGGAGGTCCAATAAAGGGCAACCTCAATTTTGTCGTTTGTCACCTAGCTTTGAGGATGGGAACAGACCAGTATTTAAGACTTCCTGGACACATGTAATTGTTTGACTCACATCACCTTGTAGTGAAAAATAACCTCATAATTTTCTAATAAAAATGCTTCAAGAATCCTCTTGTGCTATCCCCAACTCAACCATCAAAAATGCCCTTTCTATCACCTTCTGCCTGTCAGTCACTGTAGTTCAGCTTATTAAACAAGTACTGATATTGAGAAAAAGAGTTGGGGGTTCTTCTTACTTTGTCCTTGGATAATGGACCACTAGTGACATCTAAGCTCTTTATCAATTTGGGGAAATGTTCTTATTCTACAGTTACCCTTGTGCTGAAATGCTTTAAAGTATTTTAAACCATGACTTTCAATGGCCATTTGACCTCTGCTCTGTCTTGCTTCTGCTATAATAGACACAACTTCTCCTTTGAAAATAAGACAGGAGAGTCCATCCCATAACCACTGTCTGTGCCCTTACATCTATATTGATCTTAAAGACTACACAGATGATCAAACCTGTCTTAGGGGATCTAACGCAAGTCAAGTCATAGCACATTCTGCCTAGCTCAGGATGTCAGGGTAACCATGATCTGTAAGGCAACCCTGTGCAGAAATGAACGTAATTGATAACCATATTATAGAAATCTCTGGAGTTTTCTAGGTCTCCCTCTCATACAGTGTTAGTCAGGAAAACCTGGTTCATGTTGACAGGCTTACATAGTCTCAAGAAGAACAAAACAGAACATGTTCTTCTCTGTGTAGAAAACTACAATTGTCTTCAAGCAAGTGTATGTATTATAGTCAAAGATTCTTTCAGCATCCCTGCAGTAGTAGTTTTAGCTTGTTTGTTTTCAAATACTTGAAAAAATAGTTCTAAATACTGGACTTTTGTCCTTATTCTGATATGAATAATTTATTTCATCCAAATTATTTATTATGTATAAAGTAACCATGTACAAGAGATAATATGTAGACTAATGGCTTTGTAGACTAAGTCCAGAAGAGTGATGAAGATTTTCAATATCTTTCAGCAACATCACTTTAGGATCTCTATGATATAAACATGTGTGCGTCACAAACAGGAATCTTATGACTAACCTCCAGTAAGAGTACTCATACAAAACATGTTATCTCACATACTTAAATGTAACAAGAAATATCCCTGGTCTTGGAGACCAAGGTAGGTAGATCTCTATGTGTCGGAGGTCAGCTTGATCTACACAGCAAACTCCAGACAGCCAGGCTACATAGTGATACCTTCACACTTTGTTCCATGGACAAACTCCATGCCTCAGTCATGAATATGACTCCCACATACTCCATAGTTCCTAGGATACAAAGCATTTATGGAATATACAAATCGCACAAAAAAAATGAAATGAGAAGTAGAAAATCTTAGGAAAAGTTATATAGATAAAGATATAGATGTTTTCATAAATTGGAGTTGGGATGTGTGAGTTTTGTTCAGTTTCTTCAGAAAAGAATAACTATGATATTGTTACCCTAGGAGTATATAGATGATATTGGATCAGAATAACTATGATGTTGTTACCTGAGAGCATATAGATGACATTGGATCAGAATAACTATGATGTTGTTACCTGACAGCATATAGATGACATTGGACAGCCACAAAAGGCTTTTTTGGACATGATGGCATTTCAAATGCTTCTTGTTTCTCAAGTAAAGTTCTCAAATGTTTTACCTGCTAAGACAAATGCAAACCAAGGCTTCAAAAATCTACCTAGATGACTTTAGCTTTAAAAGTTAAAAAATAATATGCTGCAAAGAATATAGATAAATTGGAATATTCAGAGCATGCTAGTCAGAATGTAAAGCAGTCAGTTTCTCAAAAGGCTAAACAGACCTAATAACTCCACCCTGCATTCATTCACAAACTCCAACCAGAATATATGAATCAACATCACTCAAAATTGTCAAAAGTGAAAGTAAAGGGTATGTCCTATTGATGAATAAATAGAAAAACAGCAGTTTCTAATAGACTAGTGTTTAATAATAAAATAATAATTAAATATGCAGGCTGATACAACAGAAATGTACACTGAGGCCATTACGCTAGGTGAAAGAAGCCAACCACAAAGGACTGCACATGTTATAATTCCATTTATAGAAAGGGTCGAGAATAAGCAAAACTATGGAGACAGGAAACAGATTAGTGGTTGCTTAAGCCTGGGGAGTTGTAGAGGTCGGTGAGGATTGGAGGTAGAAAAGTATGGTTAATAGGTACTGGGGTTCCGTCAAGAAATGCCCTTGTTAAAATTAGATTGTTTTGTTGTTCACCCAACTTTTGAACCTTGTACTTCATTTAAGTGATTTGTATCATGGATTTAAGTAAAGCTAATAAAAAGCCAATACAAATAAGACCAGAAACACACAGAGAAAATGGTCAGTGAATAAAAGGATGGTGGAAAATACCCCTTAGGACACAAAAAGATGCCCAGCATTGCTTACCACAGAAGAAATAGAATCTACAAGAACTATTTTCACCTGCTTTCACCAAGTGCTGGAATAGATAGATGTTTTAATATGTACGTCTAGAATGTTCGCATATTGTGGTGGTTTATCATGTTACCGGCTGCTTGATAATTACACGTTAGATTTAATTGACTATTTATGCAATCATTAAAATCCTGACAGTTCTGTGTTGCATTCTGTCACTAAACTGGGACAGAAAATAAAAAAAGTTATCTTCTGCTGGCCTTGGTGAGCTCCCATTAGGTCAGCCCCACCGTCTCAGTGGGTGGGTGCACCCCTCGCGGTCTTGACTTCCTTGCTCATGTTCTCCCTCCTTCTGCTCCTCATTTGAACCTTGGGAGCTCAGGACTGAAAAAGCATGGGATAAAACCGGACTCTCTGAACATGGTGGACAATGAGGGCTGATGAGAAGCCAAGGACAATGGCACCGGGTTTTGATCCTACTGCATGCACTGGCTTTGTGGGAGCCTAGCCTATTTGGATGCTCGCCTTCCTAGATCTGGATGGAGGAGGGAGGACCTTGGACTGCCCACAGGGCAGGGAAGCCTGACTGCTCTTGGACTGGAGAAGGAGGGGTAGGGGAATAGGGCGTGGGGAATGGGGGGAAGGGGAGAGTAAAGGGAGGTGGGGAGGAGGCAGAAATTTTTAATAAAAAACAAGTTATCTTCATAACAAATAACTTTAGTCATTGAAACTATAATAAGAGGGAGCTGAATGCCAACCTAGGCCTAACTACTGCTTGTCCATCTTATACAATACAAGCAGTGAATTCTCATTTTGCAGAAAGTTCTTAAACTGGTACTGTCATTACCTTATAAAGCATACCTTCAAAAATCAATAAATTGACATGCTGAACTCTCAAAACAGCCTGCTTCCAGTTCAATTTGTTAATGTTATTTGATTATGGAAAGGCCAGATGAAAATAATTAAGAGATGTTTTTACAACCCATTTTGAGCAATTTCTCATGTTAGTTTTTTTTATGCTGCATAACAAATAACCATGACGTTAGCAGCTTGATACAGTGCAGTCCAATCTTCCATGGTATTCTGAGTAGGTCATAGTCAGAGTGACAGCCAGCAGGGGTGCTTACCTCAAGCTGCAGCTTGAATGGATGAAGCTCCAGACAGGTTCCGGTTGTAAGCTGAGGTCACTATCTTGTGGCTGGAAGTGAACTCTGCAACCATCTGGGGCAAATCTGAGAGTGAAGTGCTTCCAGATGAGCAAATGGTAATTGATTACACAATGGACCCTAGACCACTGCTTCTGTTAGCAGGCCAGTCTTCTGTGTGCAGGTGGTCATAGGGATATGTCTCATCATCGTGGCCATGTACCATTAATTGGAGGCAAACCGCTGCTTCCTATAGCACCTAGAGAAATGTATGGTTAATAGAAGGTGATGGTTTAGAGGCCACCCTAGGGATGCCCAGTATAAGAGCTATTTTAAAGTTCTCAGGCTTTGAGGAGGGTTTTTCATACATTACAAATTTCATGCTAAAGATATCTGCTATAAATCACCCTTTAGAGAGTACAAACAATTATAAAAGAGTCAGAATTTAGGAAGTGTCAATCTATTTCCTGGAATGGTACCTTCGATGTTACTGAGCAGTTAGCACCAAACTGCAGCATGCTTGTGGTCTGTCTTAGCCAGATGTTTTATCACTCCCCCAACAAGGGGTTGAATGAGTTTATAATGATCAGTGGCCTTCTTTATATTTTATAATCAATATGTATGTATATAATGTGTGTGTGTGTGTGTGTGTGTGTGTGTGTGTGTGTGTGTGTGAGTGAGTGTGTTTTGAGAGAGCGTTTCTCTGTGTAGCTTTTGAACCTATCCTGGAACTCTCTTTAGATCAGGCTTGCATCAAACTCACAGAGATCCACCTGCCTCTGCTTACTAAGTACTGGGATTAAAGCCATGCACTATCACTGCCTAGCATAAATAGTATCTTTTAAGGATGTCAACACCTATTCTTTTGATTATTGAATTCAATAAATATCTCCAAATGAATTTGTATGCTCTCTATCAAAAACAAAAATCACAGAAGTGATCTTTGTTCCTTATATTGATGGAATCTTACTACCAGTAATGTTTTCATGTGATATTATTTGATAGTAAAGAATTATACTTGGGCCTAGGGTACTCATAAGACTTTGCCTCAGAGGAATACAGAATTTCAGATATTAATTATGCTTGCTTAATATGATCTTATTAGGAAAATTTGTTATTTTTCAGTTTACCGCCATCATGAACATCATGGTGATGTTTGTTTATTTCTTTGCTTTTGAGACAGTTTTAATTCCAACATGTCTTCCTTCCATTTCTTCTCTCCACTGCCTCCATATTCCCCTCCCTGTTTTCTTTCAAATTCGTGATCTCTTTATTACATTATTTTTATTGCATACATAGATGTATTTGTATATGCATATATTCCCACACACAACCTGTTGAGTCTCTATAATGGTGTTTGCATATATGTTTTCAGGGGATTTGGTTGAGTGGAAAATGGTCAGGATGGGATTTTACTTTGAAAACCTAGAAGAAATTGAGAAACTGAGGAAAAAGCTGAGTATACAGAAACCCTTAGATATTGTCTGTGTATATAAACTGAGCCACTGAGTGACCTGCAAATGTGTCAAAAAGAAAAAAAGAAAGTGGTTAAATGGATCAAAAAGATTCTGCTACAATTGTACTCTGTCTACTTCAGCATAGCTCTGCATTTGTTAAACAAGGATGGGTTTAGACAGTCTTACTGTGAAATGCTCAGAAAGTTTGATAAATGTGAAATTTTCAAAAAAAAAAAAAGGAAATTAGCATCAACTACTCTCTTATTTATGGTTACTATTGCTGTGATGAGAAACCATGATTAAAGAAACTTGGGAAGGAAAGGGTTTATTTGGTTCATACTTCCACACACTATTCACTGTCAAAAGAAGGGGACTCAAGTAGGGAAGGAACCTGGGGTCAGGAGCTGATACAGAAGCCATGTTGCTTACTGGCTTGTTCTCCATCACCAGCCCAAGGATGGCACCACCCCAACTTGTCTGGACCCTCTCCCATCAATCACTAATTAAGTAAACACCCTAAATCTCGATCATATGTAGGCACCTTCTCAATTGAGGTTCCCATCTTTCAGATATCTATAGCTTGTGTCAAGTTAACATAAGACTAGCCAACAGAACTACTTTGGGAATGATTGGGATTATTTAATGAAACTGTAATTTACACATGTATGGAAACCAAAAGCTAAATGGCTTCCTTACTTGGGCAAACAAATTTAGTTTCTAGCTAAATAAGAAAGGAAAACCAAAAAGGCAGAGGTGCGCAAGGTGGTATAAACTCAGAACTTGTGTGTATCCAGAAGCAGCTGTGCAAGCCCTGTGTCACAGCATGGTAATATTCAGAGGTAAAATCACTCAGTGGACTAGAATAAGATAATGCTGCATTGCCCTACCTAACACTGTGAAAAATAATATTACTCATTAAAATAACAAATGAATGAAATAAAGTATTTGTAGACTATTAAGATAAACTAAGCATGTGTGTATTAGTTGATTCATAAGCATATTTTACTCTGAACTTAATTGACATCAATAATGCATCATAAACAAAATAAAATGAATCTGAGAGACTGGGAAAACATCTAACACTAAATGAGAGAACAAATCTACAGTACAAAATGCATTAGTAGCAAAATGACTTCTAAAAGGTAAACAAATTAGTGGAAATGGTTTTTCAAAAAAAATTGAAACTGAAAACGAGCCATGCTAATGGCCAATGAATTAGAGAAAGCAGCTAAAACCCCAGTATTCATTAGATAGACTTGAAAGTAAACTAGTTTAGTACTAGTTTGAAAATACATTAAAATTGTGAGCAACAACTGATAGTCCAGATGAAGTAGAAGGTAATATTTCTTGGATCATTTATGGAAATAAATTTAATATTTATACGAAGTGTCTTGTCAATTTGTAGCCAATGAAAAAATACCTTAGCTACAATTACATAGAATTGTAAACACCTGAACTTTAAGATATTAAAAGAAGTTTATTATAAAATCTTTTGCAGTTCCAAGGTATTAGAAATGTTTCAAATGCCTACATACAGTATGGTTTTGGAGATTCAAGGATTGGTGGGAAGAACCATTTTAATGGTGTTGGTGTTTTCTTTGTTTCATACCAAGTAACTCAGAAATATTTCTAGAAAGTGTGCTTGGGGACCAAAAGAAATGTGAAATCGGCGAACTTTTTTTTTTTTTTTTTTACTCATAAAGTTTTCTTATAATGAAAGTCTGGGAAAACATTTTGGAAGACCCACAGATGACTGATAAATTACAAAAAAGGTTCAGAACTAGGCTCCAAGAAGTGTTTAAAATTGCAAAATGGAATATATTCCTAAAAGAGATGAGAACATTAAGTTATATATGTTTTTTTCTAAAAACTACAAAAAAGCAAAACTTTAAAGTTATTATTGGTGTTTAATAAAAGTTACGAGATAATACTGTTTTTTTTTTTAATGTTCTCATTGTGGACATGAAGGGATAATGGAAATGGCGATTGTAAGGAAGCAAGAGTGACTTTTGTAGGTGTGATTTAGAACAACCCGTGGAATCTCTGTGTGAGCAGGTGTCCTCACACATTTTGCTCAGCATTTCTCTGCACACGTGAGATCTCTCTTGTATGCAGTACTTCTATTTTCCGTTCAGGCTTTCTTTCTCCCCTGCTCCCAGCCTTCTCTTCTCCAAGACTGCACATACCAGATCAGCGGGGAGCTGGTAGCTACATAAGTTTCCATAGAATATTTTATTTTTATTTTACACCTCAGTTTACACCTCTGAGACCAAAATGCCCATGGATAAGAGGGTTTTCTTTCTTTTATGAATTATTAATGGCCTTTTCCGAAAAGCCTGACAGCACTCAGAATGAAATGCACTCCTGGAGACCCATATATTTTTCTTTTGTTTTACGTTCACAATTAACATCCTTAAAGGCCAAAGGGACAATTCTTGTCTTAACATAACAATTACAGCAAGCAAGCACAGTGGAATTTTCAAGAAAGCAACAACTTATGAAACAAACACCGACACCTCCAATGCCTGCACTGTTTTATTGTGTCTCAGGAGGTCATTAATATTTTATAGAAATGAGCAATCAGCATATATAAGATGTAATTATTAGACAATACATTATTTTACTTCATTGTGAAAATTAAGTATTTTTTTCTTTTCTAAAATATTGAGTTGAAGTCTAAAACAGCATTTTACCACTTTACCACTTTTGTTTTGCTTCGGTAATAGATTGTTCTGTTTGGAAGTTTCTTTCCTTTTTTTTTTTTTTTTAAGCATAAAAACAAGTCAGGCTCCAGAATAAAAGCAGCCACAGCTTCTAATTTATTTTAAGGCTGAGTATTGTTATCCAGATTTACTATCAAAGTAATTAATGGTAACAACTGTGCATAATGTTCAGCTAATAAATGCTGTGCCCTGCAAGCCACAGAGGAGGGAGCCTAGCATGTACCAAGGTTGGAGGAGGCAGACAAATGACAACCAAATTGGGAAAATTTACTGCCACACTTGTGTGAAGCACCCCGGACATCAATCCTGCCCCCTCACTACTGCGGAATCAAAGAAATTGCTGGCACTGGTTTGCAAGTGCTTTCTTTTTCATTGTATCAAGCTTACTCTTACCTGAAATATAAGTATAATCAAAGAAAGTTCATCATGTGTGTCAGGAGGTTTGGTTTAATTGAAAGGTACAGATCTATACCTTTAAAACACATATGTCACCAGGCTTTTCAACCCTGTTGGCTTTATTAAAACTTAAGAGTCATGAATTGCAAAACCTTTTAGGTTGCTGCCATGCAAGCCTGTGAGAGGATCTTCATGACTCACACATTTTGAGTTCTAGGGGCACTGTTAGATGCAACTGGGGACTCCTTTGTAGAGGACTTCACGTGAATATTTGTCTCTCACACAAAGGTATACACAAATATATACCCACAATGTTCCACTATGTTCTATAACTCTTAATGCACAACATAAAAAATATTCTTCAATTCCCTAAGGCCATGAAACTATCAACTATGATTTGACTAAAATAAAGCCTTGTGGTGCCTCAACAAGTGTTGAGAATTTTCCTTATTGTAAAAATTAAGTCACTGTTAGTGTCCTTCAGATTTTCTCAGATACCCATAGACACATATTGACTAACCCAAAAATAATCACTCCTCCCTCACTCTATTATACATGACTTCATGATGCCATCTTTTCCTTTGTATTGCAAGTACTAGTATGCCATGAGATCATGAGGGGAAAGGCTTCCTACAGCAATCAGCATGCTGATTATCATCCACATAAAAGTCAATCAACAAAACTGTACTTTTGGAGTTGATATCTGAGTGCACAGGAAGAAAATAATGGTAGCAAACACTGTCTGCTTCTCATCATTTCCTTATTAACAAAATTCCCAAATACAGGGAGCACCCACTTCTCAGTGTTTCTTAGAATGGCATCATTGAATGATCAACCTCAAAACTTTCCATAGCAGTTTGTCTATTAATCATAAGAACACCTTTAATAAGTTTAAATTGTTTGTACTATTTGGCATCATTTCTCAAGTGTAGCTTTAAGCAAAATAAACAGGAATTCGAAAGAATTTCTATGAAATCCTTTATACCAAGTAGTCTCAGTCTTTATCTGAGAGCATGGCAGATTCACTGAATGCATCTCTACATTTAAAAGTATGTATGTATGTATGTATGTATGTATGTATGTATGTATTTATTTATTTATGGTGGTGTGTGTAGGGATGTGTTCGCCAGAGGTTGTGGACATCAGAGAAAAACTTGCAGGAGTTTGTTCTCTCCTACCTTGTGAATCCTGGGAAGTGAATTCAGGTCCTCAACTGGTGGCAAGTCCCTTTTCTTACTGAGCCATCTCTCCATCTACAAATCACAGTTTTTCTCTCAGAAGACGTTACCTCACTTTCCCAGTCATCCTGAAGTCAAACATATACCCTCTGAAACTGCTTTACAAATGACGGCTGGAGCCTTTCCTTGAGGTCACTGATGCAGTGATTCGTCCTGTGTGCCTGCTGCACACTTAGAGCATATGAAAGCACAGTGACTGTTCCGGGACATATTTTAGCCATCATTTTACTTCCATCTCCCCTAAAATAACTTTAAATTTATATATGTATTTTGAAGACCAAAACTTTGAATTTAATACAGCTGTAGGTTTAGTATATCTGATGAAGAATTAATGAGAAATATTTTGTAGTTAATGCCAATGTAGCTCTGCGAAGGATTTGTGTTGTGTCCTTGAATAACCTAAGAGCAAAAGGGAGATGAAGAAACATGCATACATTCTTAATGTTGTGTCTTTTCGTCTTATGTAAACATTAGTGTTTCTAAGCCTTGACTGCAAGGTAAAGGCTGGCTGGCCAGGAAATGTACATTAAATACATTGCTTAAAAAGGTCTATGGGAATAAGACAAATGAGAATAAAGTTTAAAATATGTTCAACAGTTAAGCATAGAGACCTCTGATAAAGGAAAAATGTAACAGTCAAAATTTACTTGCTGAGAGTATCCAATATTGTGTTTCTTCAATGATCATGATTGTCTTCTACTGTTTTAATTGCATCAATCATAAAATATCTAGGAATGAACATATTTTATTAAAAGTGTACTTTAAAAAGTAACAGTATAATAAAAATGACAATCAAGTGAATGAGAGAAAACCCAGACGATACAAAGTAGAAGGAATCTTCAAAGATCACATTATACTTTCAGAGAGCTTAAATACAAAACTGAAGTCAAAGGTCATGAGCAGCTTTCCGCAGCTTGATGTACAAGTTGTTTACATTTATGCTCCAATTTTCTTTCTGCTGCAGTGATCAAATACTCTGACTAAAGCAACTTGGGGAAGGGACGAGTTTCTTGAGTTTATAGGATATATATATATATATATATATATATATATATATATATATATATATATATATATGTTAATTTGCTCGTCTACACTGACAAAGAACTCACAGCCAAGGTAGATCAGTAGAAATCATGAGGAAATACTGCTTGCTGGCTCACTCACTGACTTATGTTTAAGAAGTTTTTTTATTTGACCTTCTGCTCAGGGACTCGTGATGCCCACACTGGGCTAGGCCTTCTTACATCAATTAAAAATCAAAGCAATCTACCATTGATGGTAAAAGTCTAATCTTATCTGAGGAATTCTAAAGCTGAAGTTCTTTTCTCACTTGACTCTTGGCTTCTGTCAAGTTGAAAGCCAAAGATAACTAGAACAATGAACTTTTCGAGCAAAGTAATAAATGATTGAGCAATTTCTCTCTAATAGGCTAATAAAAGTGATCTTAACATCCTTGAGTGGGAAAAAATGTTATACATGTATTTAGCTGGAAATTCTAGAAGAATTAAAGGTCTATTTTCTCTGGTTTATCCACTATACAAATATGACTGTGCGGATTTTAAAAAATGCATTCTGACCTAAGAATGATGCAAGCCACAAATGAAAGGTAGTCACGGTTATTGTTTCTGGGTGCTATTGTTGTCTTGAACATGCTCTCCCCTGTTGCATGAGAAGGGTGGCTTTTTGTTTGTCCCAGCCGCCCAGCTAGCTTACACCTGAAATAACCACACAGAAATCGTATTAATTAAATCACTGCCTGGCCCATTATCTCTAGTCTCTTGGCTAACTTTCTCATCTTGATTTAACCCATTTTTAGTAATCTGTATATCACCATGAGGTCATGGTTTACCGGGAAAGTTTTAGCATGTCTGATTCTGGCAGAACCATGGCAGTTCTCTCCCTCTGCTCACTTTCTCCCAGAATTCAGTTCTGTCTTTTTCACCTAAGTTCCGCCCTAACATCTAGGCCACGGCAGTTTCGTTATTCATTATCCAAAGAAAGCAACACACAAACAGAAAGAACTACATCACTCCCCTTCACATCTCCTTTCTTCAAGCTATTTTCTTTGTTAAAAAGATAACCAAAGCTTTCTCAAGTTGATATTCATATTCTACACAATCTGTCAGAGGGGAGTTATGGAAACTAATGGGAATTTTAAAGATGAAAATAACATTCAATAAAGGCCATAATTTGAACAAATAGCATTTACTAAAGTCTAGCGATCTAGCAGTGGAGATGGTGGTGGCCCTCGATTATCCTTTGTCTACGGTTAAGTATGGAGTTAAGATTCTCAAGTCAGAGAATCTGTAAATGAAAGGAATTCTTTTAGGACAGAAGGAAGGCTGGCCACCAAAAACTAGCTTTGACTGTCCATAAAAGATGGTCCATTATACCTACCATTCTTCAGAGAACAAAACATTTTAAATATATGTTTCCACATAGTTCTTTAAAGGTGCTAGTTTAATATGGGGAGATAATAATAGGGCTTTATAAGAATTAGTAAAATGATCTAGTAGAAAAATGTATTCTAGAAAGAAAAATAAATTAGATATGAAAGTCCGGCATGTTTGTACTTGTAGCAATTTCATACCATCTTGTAGAATGAAATAAATGATTGTTGAAGCCTGCTGATAAGCTCTGTAGCATGGTGTGAGAGACGGAAGGACGAAAACCTGTGATGGCATGGTGGAAGTGGCTTTACTTAAAAAACTATTTGGTGAGATTTTTAAAGAACCTAGAAGATGTCCTTCTAAATTCCTCTCTAAAGCTCAGAAAAAGTAAATTCAAATCTAGGAAGGTTTTGCCTGCTGTCTTTCTTTCCTAGGTTGAGTCTGCTATAGCACAAGACAAGATTAACAAGAAGTCAGATTCATTCAGGTGGCTACTCATGTGACGTCCCTGGGGCTTCACTCCGGTTTCTAGTGATTGGGTGACATCTGACGCACCTTTGCTTTGTGGCTGGATATTGAACAGTCGTAATTGTCCTACCTGAGCTAATTAGGCAACTGGAGCATGTTTACCACACTTATCAACTTTCTGTCCAGCAGAATCTCTCAAAACTAGTTAACAAGGGGGAGCAGTGTAGAACAATTGCCTAATTGTGTAAACAGTAGCTCTTAAAATTAACCAATGGTTTCAATTAGCATAGCGGAGATGAGCATTGCTCACTTCACTGTTGTGTAGTGGCCTTCTGCAATCACTTTCCTGGAATTGGTTTTCTATAAACAGATTTAGATTTACCACGTCATGGAGAAAATTATGCAGGCTGGGGTTTAATTTGAACTTGAAAAGAACCACAAAAAAATAAATGTGACATTTTCCTTTGTTTTCCGATAACTTTAAGAATGTATGAAAAGAGAAAACTAGATATTATGTCATCATATCATAAATTTCTTGGGGGAATATATGAGAATGTTAACAAAATGCCAAATATTATGCATATAATTTTCTAGTGACAGAAACTAGTTGCTTTGCAGGCATTAATAAGTCAGGCTATTACCTTATATGGTAGGACCATAATGTAAAATAGACTTTGAGCAGAGCATAAATATTTTCAGTGTTTGGAGCCTATCACTGAATAAGTAAAGGAGATAGACCTAACTGCTTTGCAATTGCATTTAAGGCTCACTCCACAGAAGGGAACACGCTCCTGGTACATTAAATCTTTCCAAAATTTCATAGTTTTGTAGCTCATAGTCTCTTTTCAGTGAAACTACAATGATTATTCTGAAAAATGGACTTACTAAAACTGCCTCCTCCAGTCACGCCCTTGTGCCATAGATTAGTGCTGTTCTCAGACACCATCACAGAAATTTCACACAACTAATCAACATTCTGAGAATGTCAGGAAAGTGCTCATTCACAAATAAGACAGTAATATCTATAACATGGTCTCTCTCCTTCAAGGTTCAGGTACCATCAATGGGTAGCAGACAGAAAGTTTTTAGAACCACAGGTCAGAGGGGACCAGAGCATAACAATATTTTGACTGGGATACATGGATCTACTTGCATTACTTGCATCACTCTGTCATGTGAGCTCATACATAGCTGCTATGGTTACCTACCAGGACTGGCAAAAGATAAATCTGGTTTGTTAACTTCTAGCATGGAGGGGGGAAGGTTCACAAGATCCAGTTTCTAACTGAGAAACTATGGATCATTGATGGCTTTGGGGAAGGAAGAGTCAACGTTCTTCAAGTGTACAGCTGCTGGTAGGACAGTTTAACTCCAGTGGATGACCACATACCCAAGGATATACTGATAACACAAATTGTATGCCATGAATTATATATATATATATATATATGAAACATGGAGTTTGGATGTGAGTATGAGAAGAAGTCGATCTTGGAGGAGTCATGAAAAGGTGTTGTAGGGTGAACATGATCAAAACACACTTTAAGAACAAATTTTAAAAAGGGTTATATTAAAAAAAAATAAAGACACAAAAGATGACACTGAGGCACTGTGGTTGGAGTGGACTATTACATAAATAAAGTAAAATAAATTCACTACTTTTTTTTGCCTGTTTTTCTACATTTCTGTAAAATGTAGCAAGAAAAACAAGGAGAGAAATGATTAAATCTTAACTGTATCTAATGAACTACAAATTGTATTTTTAAGAAATTGAGTGTAGAATATTGTCAACACTTACAACTAAATAGGTCGTATTTTCATAACATTTTTTCTGAACTCACATGAGGCATTAATCTTGATCTTCTGAACAAAGCCTTCCAGCCTGGCTATAGTAAGGAGACATGGGCAAGCCTCCAATGCACTCAAGAGTGAGATAAAAAATATAATTAAAACATTACTTTGCTTTTGAGTCAACATAGATTACTTGTATTGGTTCTTTTTATTCTGCCAAATAGTCCAAAAGAAAGTCTGTATGTAAGCCATGTTGTAAACCTTTTACTTATTCCTGGAGTAACAAAAAGGATCAGGATGGTAGAGGTGGGGAAGGAACAGAGGGAGAGAATAAAGAAAGAGATATTTTGGAGACATTATGGGGTTAGGAGAAGGCTGGTGCCACAAGGATGACCCCAGCTAAGACTCTTAGCAATAGTGGAGAGGGTGCCTGAATTGGCCTTTCCCTGTAATCAGATTGGTGTTTACCCTAATTGTCACCATAGAACCTTAATCCAATAACTGATTAAAGCAGATGCAGGGATCCACAGTTAAGCACTGGGCTGAGTTCTGGGAATTCAGTTCAAGAGAGCATGAAGGGATTACTTGAGAAAGTCAAGGTCAAGATCATGATGGGAAACCAACAAAGACAGCAAACCTGAATTTTATAGACTGTGGAAGACAGCTGGGAACCTGCATGGAACCCTCCTAGGCCCTCTGCATCTGGGGTGACAGTTGTGTAAAAAGACTTGGTCTTTTGTGTAGCTCCTAGCACTGGGACCAGGACTCTTCCCTGATGCATTATTTGGTTCTTTAGAGCCTATTTCCTATGGTGGGATGGCGTGTTCAGTTTGAAGCAGAGGTGGAAAGTTTGGTAGTGCCTCAACTTGACATGCCATGCTTTGTGGATTCCTAAAGGAGACCCTACCCCAATCTGAATGGAGATGCGGTGGGGGAGTGAACAGGGGTTAGGAGGGAGGTGGGAGAGAGAATTGGAGGAAGGAATGGAGGGGAAACTGAGGTTCATATGTAAAATAAAATAAAGAAAAAAAGTGTTATGGAAATTTTTAAGTAAGAGAGTGACCGGAAAATAAAAAAGGAACTATTGCATTCTTACCTGGCTCTTACGAATAATGAAGAGAAAGATAGTATTATAAATACCCTGTTATGTTTTTAAGTATTTCCTGCAAATATGGAAGAAAGATTTAAATAACCAATCTTTGCGATGATCTAGAATAATTTTTCTTTTATGATTCTGTCAGAATTCATTAAAATTCTCTTTTACTTGCTTTATTTTCTCCCTAAAAAATAGTCCATGCTTCCTGTGCATATTAAAACTACATACTTATTGACTTAACAGAGGAAATGTAGAGAATGATTTGCTCACTATTTATAGTAACCTTCTGTCCCACATCCTTCCTAATGAATAGACATAATGTAACAATGAATTTTGAAATGTGTATTCTGGAGTCAAATGATACTAGCTTGATTTAAAATTCTTCTCATTATTTGTTATGTAATTTAATGTGAATGTCCTTCGCAAGCTTCCATTTCCTCACACTCCAAATTAGAATAACAAAATCATAACCATAGGGTTTTATTTTCAGAAACACTACTTCATGGAGTAGCCCTTGTTTCATTGTGTTTAGAAACCAAATATCAGCTGTTCCTTTGTTTTTGTAGTCTTATTGTATCACATTATTTGGGGTTAGAGTTAATATGGAACTCCCCGAGTCTAACCCAGCAGTGTTCAGCATCCTAGAAAATAAATGCAAAACCAGCTGCGAATGAAGACCTGAGACACAGAGCTTTTTACATGTGTTTCTTAGTGCATTAAGGAACAGCTACATAAGATAAGCAGGGCATTTTATTAGTCTTGAACTCTTGTGCACAAGTCATGCCCTTCAGAAAGAGTTCAAAAACCAAGACTTGTTTCTGTTTATTACCTCTGTGATAAAGTAATCTTTTCAACATCCTTAAGCAGACTGACCTAGCCTCTGTGGCATGTTCTTTTAATTACTGAATCTCAGGAACGGCACTTCTCTCTGGACTGGCTTCAGAGCCGCCAGTGAACTGAGGCAAACGTGCATGGTGGGGAGCTCAATTTCCTTTGGCTAGCCAGCCCTCCAGATGCCCTGATCAACTTCTTTCTTTTGAATCTCCTTGGAGCTGGGAAAATTCCTTTAATGAAAAATAAATTATTTCAAAAGTACCACGAGGACCTGTGACTGAAATTTGA
The DNA here is from genome assembly GCF_000317375.1 of Microtus ochrogaster. Classification (NCBI taxonomy): domain Eukaryota; kingdom Metazoa; phylum Chordata; class Mammalia; order Rodentia; family Cricetidae; genus Microtus; species Microtus ochrogaster. Next base: position 19,438,745 of record NC_022027.1, read on the forward strand.
ACCATCTCATCAATTTTTGAGGCTGAGGTCAGATAAAAAAAAAGAAAAAAAAAACAACTCTTAAATTGAAATTAAAGGTCTGTATTAAGTCTATGGCATAAGATGTTTTAAAACTCATTTGTGTTTTAACTTTTTTTTAACAATGTAGTTTTTAGTGTATACATTTGGAACTTCTATTGCTTAAGTATTGTGCTAAGAATTTTAATTTTTTGATGCCTTCATGAATAAAATTGTTTTATTGTCACTTATGGAACCCCCAAACAATACAGCACTTTAAATTTCAGAATAAAAAGATGGTTCATGGCTCAGATTTTAGCTACTAAAATAGTTATTAATTCCTTACTGTTATTTATTTAATACTTACTTCAATTCATTTCTTAAATGATACCTTCTTTTCCAGCACCTATAGCCTTACTATTTACTCTTGGCCAAAGTTCTCGTTTATCCTCCCCTCCACATATAAGAGTCCTCAAATCTCTCCCATCATATTTTGTAACCACCTTCAACTTGGACAGACACTTCTACCAGGCCCTTTCATTGTTTTGTTGTTTCACTCCACTGTAGTTCCTATAATAATAATAATGCAACTTAAAATTTATGTAAAATATATAATGAATCCTGATAATTTCTACATCCTCTATAATCTGCCCTTTAGAAACCAAAGAATTTCGAAATAATCCAGTTAAAAATGGGGTGCAGAGCTAAACAGAGACTTCTCAGCAGAAAATCTCAAATGGCTGAAAGACATTTAAGAAACTGCTTACCATCCTTAATCATCAGGAAAATATAAATCAAAAGGACTCTGAGATACCGTCTTACACCTGACAGTATGGCTAAGATCAAAAGTACTTAAGACAGCTAATGCTGGAGAGGATATGAAATCAGGGGATCACTCCTCTGCTGCTGAGGGGGTGTAATCTTGTATAGTCACTTTGAAAATTAGTATGGTGGCTTCTCAAAAAATTGGGAATTAATCTACCTCAAGACTCAGTGAGGTACCATTCCTGAGGTACCATACCCAAAGGATAATTCATATCACAAGGACACTTGCTCAATAATGTTCATAACAGCATCATTTGTAACAGTAAAACTTGAAAACAACCTAGATGCCCCTCAACTGAAGAATATATAAAGAAAATGTGGTACATTTACACAATGGACTATCACTAAGCTGTATAAAATAATAACATCCTAAAATCTGCAGATGGATGGAACGAGAACAAAGCATTCTGAGTGAGGTAACCCAGACTTAAAAGACAAACATAGTGTGTACTCACTTATAAGTGGATATTAGATGTAAAAGAAAGGGTAACCAGAGTATAATCCACAGATCCAAAGAAGCTAGGAAACACAGAAAAACCTAAGAGTGACACATGGATCACTCAGAGAAGGGGAATTAGATAACATCTCCTGGGTAAAGGGGTGCTACATAGGAGGGGATGGAAAAATAGGAACATGAGGGAATGGGATGATTTGTGGGGGTGAGGAGAGAGAGAGAGAGAATGTGGGAACAATAAAAGAGGGAGCCACTTTTATGGTTATGGAGAAACTTGGTGCTAGGAAAATTCCCAAGAATCCATAAGGATGACCCCAGCTAAGACTCCTAGCAATAGTGGAGAGGGAGCCCGAACTGTCCTTTCCCTGGAATCAGATTGATAAATGCCCCAACTATCATCATAGAGCCTTTATCCAGTAACAGATGGAACCGAATGCAGAGATCCATATCAGGCACCATGCCAAGCTCCTGGAATCCAGTAGAAGAGAGGGAGGAGAGAATATATGAACAAGGGATGTCCAGATCGTGATGGAGAAATCTACAGAGACAGCTGAAGCAAGCTTGTGGTAACCCATGAAACACTTGACTGATAGCTGTAGAGACTCAATGGGATCGACTAGGCTCTCCACATGTGGGAGAGAGTGGTGTAACTTGGACTATCTGTGAGGCACCTGGTAAGTAAGACCAGGATCTATCTTTGAGCTAGCATGTTGGAGCCTATTCTCTACAGTTGGATGCCATGCCAAAACTTAATGCAGGAGGAGGGGCTTGGTACTGCCCCACAATGCATCAGACTTTGTTGACTTCCCATGGGAACCCTTACCTATGGGAAGGAGTGGATGAGGGGTGGGCTGGCGAGAGTATACCAATGGCAGGATGAGAGATGTAGGGGAGAACTGTGGAAGGAATGTAAATTGAAATTAAAAAAATAAATTAAAATTTAAAAAAAGAAATGAAAATATTTGTTCTGCAATTATTCATTTTGAATTAACACAATTGTATACTGTGCCTGGTAAAGTAGATACTTTATTTATTACATAATGATGAGAATAAAAAATAAACAAAATTTTAAAATCATAGTTTTTTATCTTTCAGTACATATACATATCTATGAACAAAAATAATAGGTGTTAATGATGTAGCTCACTGAAATCAAGTTCAAGAGCCCAGATACAATACCTCTTAACCCCATGAATAAAAACAGAATATTCTACTTAATTTTGAAGTCATAATCATTTAGTATAGTACCTAAAACAGGAAACTACTCAATAAATCTTGCAATCAAGTCTAACCAAGTGCTGCAAAAGAGTCTTTGTACTGGAAATTAGAACTAACATTATTATCAGAGTTATAATTGTCACTTCTTTAAGCAAACCATTGTTTACAAGGGAGACAAGTCACTGGTATGTGAAAAGTTCTGGATAGAATCTTTTTTTTCTTTAAAAAAGAATATTTAAATAATCTATTCTGATTCAGTTTTTAAATCTTAGATTAAACATTAATATCTCATAATGTTTCATCTATTTAAGCTAAACTGAAATGTTTACTACTTAATTATATATAAAAATGTCATCCTGACCTTTCTTTTTGTAATCTGAAAATAATAACTTTCCAAAGGTGTTTGTGAAGACACTACTTTTAAACTAGTAAGACGATGAGTTGTTTATCTTCTACATCATAAACATATATTACAATTCAAATTCTCGTAGGGATACACTTCAATTTAAAACTAAAATTTTTCCAGTGCATAAATGATCTCAGAGAAAGAATTTAAAAACTTACATCAGATAATTATAAGTCCATAATATTTTTTTCAGAAAACTGCAGGAGCTAATTAAATGCATTGCTTCATCTCAAGGGCTAGTTCAGAGAGTGTTGAGAAATGAATATTCTTGATGAGATCTATAAGTAACCCTGGTCTTATGCAATGAGGCATAGGAAGAATTGCCTTAGAACACTTGAGGGAAAACAACACTAGCGATTGGTACAATTAAATTCTACTTATTTTACAAAATCCCATTTCTTCTTGTTCTGCCTGATCAACTTTTCTGCCTACCTTTTTTTCCCTTAAGACACAAAAGCTTTCTTTTGACAAGAGGCCCAACTGAACAATTTAGCATTACTATTAATAAAGTAAAATAGTAAAATAAATAATTTTCTATAGATGTTATTTCATTGTTGACTGACTTCCTTGAGTGGTCTGATTTCTTTAGTTTTTGTAAAGGTTCCAGAAGTTTATCTCACAGCAGCTCTAATCTCAGGCTCTCTATGATTTGGGGGGAGATAACCAGAGACTCACAGCACATCTTTTCATTTTAATTGTTGATTGATAATTGAGAAAATTGTAAAAGGAAAACCCTAAAATGAGGCCACTTTAAGATCAGAGCAAAACATTATTCTCTTAGTGGTATGAGTAAGGAAAAGAGTTTTAAACAATGAGAGTTCATGATAAATATTTATAGACTTTTCTCTTATATACTTGCATAATTAAAGCAAAATCTTCACAAAAAATAAAGAAAAAAGTTAAATAAATATCAACCACGTCTAAAAGTGTAGAGAGTCATAAAATGACTACAAAGGTTCACCCACTCAATTGAGTTCCTTTTTTGGAGGACATTGCAACAATAGTCAACAATATTCTCATACTTTTGACAGAAAAGTCTTAAAAGTGCAAATTCAATTCTGTGGGGCAAAAGTAAATCTTAGCCAGAATTTAACTTTCGTATGGCAACTCAAGTTATTTATACTAATGAAAATTTGTGTTCAGATGCATTGGCTTCAAGAGAGTCCATTGTAAATTAAATCCCAGTTACTATGATTACTCTGGAGTCAGAGCCTGTCTTCTGTGTTCTGCATTAAGCTACTGGGTCTACAGCTTGCTGATCTATTTCTGCTGTGTTCACCTGACTGCTGACTCTCCACCACGCAGAATAAGAATAGCACTTGACATGATGAGAGGAAAAGAGAGAGGTGTTCTTTCCTCTTAGCTTCCTGTTCCTGCTTTTGCTTCCCAGCTGCTCACAGTGTCACCCACAGTGACTCTTTTTCATCTGATAGTGACATTTCATTTCAGTTGTAGCAGTGACTTATCTCGGTTTGCACTTTTCCCCACACTTTTCAGAACCAAGCTCATGGCACTGCATCAGAGACACTAGTCTCTGAGTGAGCAGGTTCTCCTCCTCAGACTCCTGGGATTCTGCTTTGCAGATTTCCCTTTATACTAATTTCAGAACGTTATAGTCTGAACCTTCAGGAGGACCATCTTGTAATTAGCATAAGTTCATACATTAGTGTGTCCCTTATTCACCTTCAGACCTCTCATAAGTGGTTTCATATCTTTATATGAAATATTTTGAGATACGCACAGTCTACTAACAAGGACAGCAAGAAACAAGCAGCCTCAGGGCTTCTATGTCCTTGGTGGATCCTGAAGGGCTCATATGTCATCATTACAGATTAATAAATGATTGCTTTAATCCTATTGTGCACACATTTTGTTTATTGACACATGAAATCAATGTATGAATATTAATGAATTTTTCAGATCTACTTCAATTTCTAGGGGTCATTACAAATGAAAGGAAAGTAGTATATAAAACTGTACTTTGGGGGAGAAAGTAGCCTGATCATGGTCTTCTGATGTTTTCTAGGTCATCAGCAGGAGACTTTCCCCATTCTTTTAGGCAGTCTCACTGGACTTGAGTAATATTTTATTTATTTGGAAATAACATATTTATCTCTTTTACCATTAAATATGCTGTCATATGCCTTAATGATACAGTTCTAAGAAATCTCTAAACTTCAATCTCAGAAATGTGTGTTTTCCCATAAGTTACCTCCCTTAAAGCTAACATCTAAAAGCTGTTTTCTATTCGCACTTTCCTGATCTACCTCAGATTTCACTGCCAACTTCATAAAGGGAGTTCCATGACTGAAATTTGTACTTATCACATTTCCTGTAACACAATACCAAGCCTGTTTCATGTTTTGTGGAAAGGCAGAATGACTAAATGAACAGGTAATTTTGTCACAACCAATAAATTCCATATCCATACAACGCCCTATTCTGAACTTTAATCCTCTTGCTCCCCTACTCCCATACTTAAATTATAGTACAGACATTAACCTTGTTTGTACCTATTTGTTTAAGTCACATTTTACAGTGGCTGGATCTACTTTGCATATATAAAAGTACTAATAGTAAACCTTGGGGTCATTACAGTGATGAAGTTGTGCCTGATTTAATTTAGTATAAGAACATTCTGCTGTATTCTAATTCCTTGGAAAATTGATAACCTTCTTATATATTGTACATGATAATCCCATATTAATTAAAAATCTGAGAAGAATAGTACCTTTGCTATGTACAAGAAATAGCAGAGTTCACGTTGTAATTAAATCGCTGTCAAATTACTAAACTCAATTAATCTAATTTTAATCTGCCTTTACACTGTTACAAAAGTCTCATATAACTCTTATAATTATAATACCATTGTTTTAAATGAAACTGCATTATAATTTATTTTATTGTGCATGTTTTCTACATTCCTTACTTAACTTCTTTCATGTATTTTTGATGGGAAAAAAAAACTTTTAAAAAGGACTAATGATTTTCCTGGACTTTCTGTCTTAACTTCAGAACAAGCAGCTAAAGACTTTAGTGCTATGACATTGGTTTAATGTGTGAAAAGAAAACTTGCCAAAGAAATCAGGTCAGTACCTCAAATTCAAGTGTAAGCAGTGTCTTTCATTGATTTGGGAGTACTATAATTTCCACTTATTGCCTGGATGCTAAACAAGATGATACATAAAAGTACTTAGAAAATGACAGTATAAATCCAAAGCCAATGAAATCTACCTCATATTTAGGTTCAACACTCCCTGAAGTAGCCATAGAGTGTTTCCTATGCTCTCAGCTCCACACAATGACTTCTGTAGGACTACTAACCCTTTTCTATTCTGCAAGTGCCTCCGATAAGGATAAAATTTTACTGTCTAAATAACTTTCGAGATGACATTAAGATTACTAAGCAATTCTTTTCTATTGCTATAAACAGTACTAAAACTTCCTCCTACAACCATTCCAGGAAAGTACAATTTCTCCTCTAATAAATTCTCTTTAGGTCCTACTCTTTCTGTGTCTCCTTTACAAGCAAAAATAATCCTCAAATTCAAGAGTTTTCAATACTTTTATCCCAATGACTTTTCTTTAAAACTACTCCACGACTCAAGTCCCTATCATTCCATTGACTGTCATTTTTCAGTCAAGAATAATTTCTATATTGCTAAAACTAGTAAGCATTAACAATTATTTACTCTCCAGCAAAGTAATATTGTTAGTTTTCTTCAGTGTGTCCCCAGGAAATGCTCATAATTTTCTCTCTGCAGTCTATTATACCACAATTCTTCATGTTTCAACATGTTCACTGTGGTCAACTGCATATTATATTTCCACTTAATGACAGAATTTCAGATTTACCATGATTATCAGAGAGCTTCTGGCATTGCCACTTTTTAGAAAATAGCTTATGGTTTTGTTGTTTTTGTTCAACTTTACTTACACGTTCATTGTCTAATCTACAAATCTATTTATTATTATTCCCACCCTGAGAATTAATCCAGAATATTCACCATTCTTTTGATACTTCATTCAGTATCATTACTAAAAGCATCATTTATAAACTGACAATTCTAAAATGTAACTCTCCTGATATTGTTGTCTCCTGTGGTCAACTGCATATTATATTTCCACTTAATGACAGAATTTCAGATTTACCATGTTTATCAGAGAGCTTCTGGCATTGCCACTTTTTAGAAAATAGCTTATGGTTTTGCTGTTTTTGTTCAACTTTACTTACACGTTCATTGTCTAATCTACAAATCTATTTATTATTATTCCCACCCTGAAAATTAATCCAGAATATATTCACTTTTCATTAAGGTGACTTCATCCAAGCATAATCAATCCAAGTACAATCAAAAATATGTACTTTGTTTCTTTGTTTCAAGTCCCTTCTGCTCCATTCTGGTCTCAGTGCAGCAGCTAGGGTAACTTTATAAAATATGGGCACCTATATTGCTAGTCTGCTCAAGATACTACCTTTACAGTTGCAGTGGAAGCCGATATCTTTCTAATTGTGTACAAGAATTATGTGATTTGGGTTAGCATTAGTTCTCCAAACTTATGTTTCTTTTTTCAATTCTTCAACAGCTCATACCATTTCAAACACGATAGCATCTCTGCTATTCCTTAAAATATCAAGGATTTTCCTGTCTCACTTTTCAGAGCATCTTCATGGTTCTGTTCTGAAGTTTACTTTGGAAACAAAACTTGTTCTTTTTATATGCTAAAAGTTGTAGCTTCACTACTTGTCAGTCCTCTTGTTTTCTTATGATATCATTACACCTCTTCACATTTGATTAGACACCTGAGAGTGAAATAGAAAATATGTGTTCGTCAGTCCATTCTCTATAGCATTGCCAAGTGCATTTTCAAGTCCTAGAAGAATGTACGTGGAGATCACAAAAGAAATGCAGTAAATACATGATGATTAGGAATGTGAAATGGGATTATTAAAAACATTAAAGTATGTCTAAAATAATGGAAACAAGACTGTTTCCCATGACCTTACTGATTCTCTACTGCAAATAGGAGAGGTTTATATATTATAAGTAATTTTGATCTTATAAAGATAGGCAAATTTTTAAGAAGCTTGGATTTGCAAGCAGAGATGGCATTAAGAAATCCTTTAAATAAACTCTCCCATGGTGTACTAAGTTCAGAACTGGGTCCTGTCCAATTGATTTAAAAGGCTATTGATAGACTAGTTAGGGAATCATGAGAAGGAAAACTAATGTTATATGTACAGGTTAAAGCGTTCCCTAGAGTCTGCTCTTTCCTTTAGAAGATAAAGAAGAATTTGCCCTTAGGAAGCAGGTTTCAAGAAAGACACTAAGTTTATGTGATGTGTAGGTAAAATTCAATAAACTTTAAAAGGATTACATAGAACTAGTTTTTCATTGTGTTTAGTGCTAAGTGTGCACTTACTAATATTTATTGCACTCATTATTTATTTAATTACAGTGATAAAATTCTATAACAAGATCCAGGTATGCAATAATAATAAATTGAAGAATGTTGATCTTGAAAGGGAAAAGTACAGACAACATAAAACTGTCTCTATTTATTTTGCCAAAAGAGTATTCTGTGAAATTAAAAACCTGAATTGTTGAGTTCATGCTGAACACTGAAGACAAAATATACAAATTAATTGAACTTTACAATTTATAATTCTACAGTGGTATGCAAATCTGTAGAATTGTTTTCATCATAAGTTTTGATTTAAGTTTTCTAAAAATTCTAAACTGACCTTAAATCTTTACCAATTATGTGACTTTTTTATAAGGGAGATTACGTAGCCAAAATGTGCTTAATTGCTAAGAACTCTAAAATCTTTTAGAGCAGGGAACTCAAGTACAACGCAGTAAGAGAGCTGAAAAGCACTGAAGCATTTGGATGGCTTCTGTTGTCCCAATTCAAGTGCCCGGGGTGACCCGAGGACCCTTATTGGCTACTTTGAAAGCTAAATGCAATTGCAATGGTAATGTTTAGATTTTAAGGTGACCACATGACAAAGCACCCAGGTATCTCCCACCAAATATTGTTCTATATGTGTCTGAGGGTGTACCTGAAAGAGAAAAACATTTGGATTGAATTGATAGTCTACCCTGAGTAAATTAGACTTCTCCTATAATATAAGCATCCTCATAAAAGTTGATGAATATCTAATCAAATGATCTTCAAGTGAATAGCAAGAATGTCTTCAGGTCTGATTATCATGTTATCGACCTTATCTTGCCTTCTCATTCAAGTGAAAGCATCTGTTGTTTTTGGTTTTGTGGGGATTTTGTTTGTTTGCTTACTTGCTTATTTTTTGACTTTCAAACATTTTACATGATTGCCAGAGAAAACACTCAACACCAGCATTTTTACTGCTTAGAATTTTCAGAACAATCACCAGCTTTCCAGTTATATATAGTTATATATTAAAATTATTCATATTTTGTATAATTATTATATCTATAGCAAATACCCAGATGAAAGAGTTCAGTTTACACACACACACACACACACACACACACAAACACACACACACACACACACCATATATACACCACCCATATTAAAAAAGTGGTTTGTTTTTCTTCCAGATATGTATCAATTAACAAACTTAGATTTCCAGGCACAGTGTTCTACAAATCCATAGATACTTATCTGTTTTCAATAATTTTAGTTTATCAGAACTAAAGTGGCATTTCATTTGTTGTTGTTTTTTTTTTTTAATAAATCGAGCTTGCCTAAGGATCAGAAAAGTGAAACAGCCACACTGGTCAGTCTTACAATACCAGGCAACAAGGACACACACCTTTAATCCCAGTAGCCACACTAGCTTACCATAGATACCAGGCAGTAGTGGTGCACAGCCTTCATTCGACAACGAGAGAGGATGATAAAATGGGAAAAGACAACTCTCAGGCTCAGTCTCGTTCTGTGATTCCTGAAGGCAGGAACACAATTTCGGACTTATGTAGAAGTAAAAGCCAGTGACTAACTGTTTTGCTTTTCTGACCATCACGGTGAACTCCAACATCGGTCGGTAAGTTTTTATTATTCGTGCTACACAGAACATTTAAAAACTCTCCACAAACTAAAAGGAAAATTGAGCTTAGTTCACAGCAAAATATTTGGCTCCTGTTTCCTAATTCTGAATAAAATTTATCTTACAGTATTAACAAGTGACCAATGAGGTTTTCCTTAATAATAAACTTGTTATTGGATTTTGGAATGTGATTAGGGCATGACAGGTGAAAAATACTGACAGCCTATTTTTCTGCTTATTTAAAATGAAGCTCCACGTTTTCATTATACAATGGACTCTGGACTCTGAAACTTATATAGCTGGATGTCTGTATCATGATGTGATGTTCATAATCTGGTGTCTTGGACAACATATTAGATGAAATATAGAACAGTAATGAAAATATGGACCCATCAAAGTGATAGCATGCTTGCCGTGGTGGTAATCTTCTTTAATTCCAGCACTAGGGAGACAGACAGGAGGAACTTTGTGAGTTCATGACAAGTCTGTTTTACAAAGCAATTCCTAGACAGCCATGGAAGCACATTAAGACTTTCTCTAAACAACAATAAAAGTGACATAAAATCATAGAAGAAACTCCAAGGAATGGAGATGGCCTGGGATAATATGGTAAGAATTCCCTGAATTTCCTTTGCATGGTTTCTTTTATAAATTTAGGAAAAGGGGGAAGGTGCTCCAAGGGTTAGAAATGGGTATATTGTGGCCCTGAGAGGCAGGATTTTTAGACTACATGCAAGGGTGTAGTATGACCCACAACTTTCAGCATCTGTATGCTCACATGAGCTGGTAACTGGAAGATTCCTCCCTATCAAGTACATTCAAGGACAGATTCACCTTCACTTAGCTTGCACTCAGTACTGGTTTAGGTCAGCCTAACTTATCTCTCTCGTTACCTGGAAGTCCCTGACCCAAATTAGCTCCAGGAGAAGACTGCTGCCCTAACTATCACAAACACTTTTCAGATGTCTGAGTTGAGAGTTGTTCTTCTGCTGTCCCACCGCACGAGGAACAGTAGAAATAGCAAGAGAGAAGAGAGAATGAAAATAGGAAGAGATGAGGAGAAAATGGGGGCAAAGTCACACTAATCTGTGGCCAGGAAACAAGCTGTGTTCTAAATGTTTGATTTCACCTAAGTGACTTCATACTGATCAGAAAATACCATAAAAATACAAATGTTTTACAGGCAATGCCCCATTGCTACACAGCTCTTAAACACACAGAAGTCAAACTGATTCCTTACCTTCTCTGAGGAGTGAATGGGGTTTGGATATGGGGAAGGAGGAGGGTAGGGAGTTGGTATGTAAAATGAGAAAAGATGGTTTTATAAAATATAATAAGAAAGATGTCAAGCTGGTGACTACGTAGAACCTTCACTTCTACATTTTACCTTCTTTAATGCAGGAAGGTATTCTGCACAGTACCAAAAGAAAAATGCAAACACCAACCCAGTTCAAAACCCTTTGATCTACATTTGTGTCATGCCTACAGGAGATACTAAGGCAATGGTGATACAAAGCTTATGAGAGTAACCAATCAATATTTGATTTGTCTTCAAGATAAAACTCAACACTGCTTGGGATACCAAGAACATAGGACTAGATAGCTCAGGGAACTTAGGCTAAACCAAATACTACCGTTCTACTAGAAGAATGTAGCAACAAAATGACTCCTAATGACACTCTGCTATACTCATAGATCGGTGCCTTGCTCTGCTATCATAAGAGAAGCTTCCTCCTGAAGCAGGTGGGAACAAGTGTAGAGACTCAAAGACAGACAAGGAGAGAGAGAGAGAGACAGACAGACAGACAGACAGACAGATACAGAGAGAGACAGAGACAGAGAGAGACAGAGACAGAGACAGAGACAGACAGAGAGAGACTTTGTAACAGTCAACTCTTTATGGGATGTCTCCATTTTTACCTCACCTTTGGGCTCAGGGATATCTGTGGAAGAGTATATTGAAATAATATACCAAGGAAACAAGGCCCTCTAAGTCAGCATGATAAAAGCTCATGTGAATTCACAGAGACTGAGGCATCATGAACAGGGCCTGAACATATAGGACTCTGGTCTTTTGAGTATATAATATGGCTTCTAATTTTTATGGGACGCCTATTGTACAAATGAGTGGGTCTCTGATTCTTGTACCTACTCTTCAGCTATTTGTGTTTCTTTATTTTTGTTTTTTTTTGTCCTATTCCAATGCGCTAGTTTTTGTTTTATTGTATTTTATTATGATTGGTTGGAAGCATTTTGGTTTCTAATGAAAGACAGAAAGGGAATGGATTCAGACAGAGGCAAGGTGAATAGAGACTAGGAGAAATAGAGGAGGAAAATGTGAATAGGATATAATAGGATATATTGTGAGTCGGGAAAATTTATTTTTAATAAAAAAGGGGAAAACGCTGTCTCCCTGTTGGAAATCTTTGGCAATTGAGCTGTTTAGTACTTTAAGATCTGATATACAAAGGAAACCCTGAAAATGGAAGAGATAGAGGAAATACAAATGAATGGAAACAGAATCCAAAAAGAATTGGTTGAGGAATGCCATTGTAGTTCATCAGTAGAATGTTTTCTTGCCTTGTGCAAGCTCTTAGATTCTATTACCTAGACAAGAAAGGAGCATGGAAGAGAGGGAAAAGGAAAGAAGGTCAAATGTACATTTAAGTTACTTTGTGTGTGTACACTCCCATACAGACTTATGTGTAGTTTTCAGATACGAGGTCTCCCTATACAGAGCTGTTCAGGGTTGCGTCAAACTCACAATTCTTAGAATTCAGACTCCTGCGTCTTGAATACAGCCATGGACCAACATATATTGATTTGCTTTAATTTTGATACTGTGATATTGAAAGACCCCACAGACCCCCTGAAAGACCCTACAGACCCCCTCCTCAAAACCAGCAGCTAGCATACTCCTGGAGGAAAGTCCTGTTTGCTTTAAAAAAAAATTCTCCGGATCAGCAGCCAGCCTGCTCTCGTAAGAACATCCCATGTGCTTGAGAGAGCAGGATGTCTTGAGATAGAGTGACTGCAAGGCAGGATGTCAATAAGATAGCACATCAACAAAGCGACCCATAACCATGCTTTTGTTTTGGTTCTGTAAACTTGTAGTTTGCTCTTCCCTATAAAAAGCCCGCCCTCCAGTTAGCAGGTGTCCAAAGTCCTCCGAAAGACTTTGCTGCCCACAGGTACCTGTGTTTACTCAATAAACCTCTTGCTAATAGCATCCTGTGGCCTGGTCTCGGAGTGTCCTGGTTCTGGGGTCTTCATCGGAGAAAAAGGTCTTCTCTGAGGGTCTTTCAATATAATTGATAGAATGGTATTCATTGCAGTGTTTTTAAAGGAGACTGGAAGCAGGAAGTAGTTGCTGAAGAGAAATAGTCCAGTGAGAGGAAAGACATCTGAAGCAACCAGTAAGGAATTTGAATCCATTCAGTGTCTACAAAATGACAAATCGGAAAGAGATTTGAGGAAAAAAATGTAAGGACTCATTGAAAGAGTTAAGAGTACTGAGTTACACTGGAGACCAAGAAAAGAGCTCTTTCTGGGCTGGCAACATTATTTAAATCCAAGCAGGAGACAGATGAAGTCAATAAAGATCTTAAGATTCCTAAATGTTGCAGAGGGTCCAAAGAGGGCTGAGGAGTTTGAGAGAACTAAGTGCTGGAGTTACGGCTAGGCATCGGCTGCTGTCAAGAGAACAGTTTCAGTGTTCTGAGAAGCAGAAGCCAGATTGCAAATGTTTACAAAAGGAACAGTTGTTAAGAGAGTGAAGGTTGCTTGTTCTTTTCTGATATTTACAGTTGAATGGAGAGATAAAAACAGGATAGAAAGAATGGAGCGAAGATAATAAATTTGGGAATGAAAAACGTGTGCTTTCTGATGTTTGCTGTTTGCTTGTTTGTTTGTATTTGTTAATATAAAGGTTGAAAGAGGGAAAACAAAGCACCATGAGAAACTGTTCTTTTATCCTATTTTTTTTTTTAACTTTCAGGTTTGCAATCCTTTGAAACTGTCAAATCTTCATGCAGACATCCATTCAATACACTTGGCAGTTGAGTATTCTAGGTCTTGGTGCTATCAAGTTTGTCTTCTAGATTTACTAATTTTGTTTCTTTCTATAGTGTGTCACTTCATACCTATACAATTAAAGAAGCATAGTGGTTTATTTCTGGCATACCTCTTATGTTTATTTGGCATCCAGAGTAGAAATATTTGCAAAATATATTGTAACATCTACGACAAAAAGCTAAAATTAAAATGGTTCGGTCATGCAGGAAGTGGGTTAACTGTTCAATTAATAGTGCTTCTTTCCTGCTCTTTGGAAGATGCACAGAAATGAATATGCAAGTTCTCTTTGCTGCTTGGTCTCATGTGATGCCAGCCTGGGACACAGCCCAAGCTATAGATCCATCCTCCTATTTCATTTCATTCAACTCACATGCAAAAGTAGCAAGGGTAAATAAAGTGGCCAAAATGCGAGAGTAATGGCATCAGGTCAACTGTAATAAAAGTGACTTACTCACCATTCTTCATTTATGCACCCAATCTTGCCTATTTGCATGTTTATTTCAGTTACCCTGGAATGGAATACATCCTGACTCAAAGCTAGTGTGTTACGGTTATCATATGATTATGCGTGACATCAATTTTCCTTCCCGCCACGTTCTTTTTACAAGCTCTAGGAATCATAAACTTGGAGGATTTTATTGGAAAGTCAAGGTGGCAGAGTTATGGAAATGACTCAGAAATGAAGCTTCCCTGTGCAACAATGTTGATTTACTTGTGATGCTAAACACACTCCACTAAGTCATACCCGGCTCTTGGGAGAGGACTTACTAATTAGCTTAGTGACTTATCCACCCACATGCTCCGCTGATTCTGATAACATTAAAGCATTTTATTAGCCTGCAAGGTCAGGAAATCTTGCTGCATGGGTAGTATTTTTAAAAATTTAATGGCAATAGCCTGATGTTATTTCCTTTGCATCTGTAGATTGGCAATAAATCTGCAAAGATGAATAAACCGATATACTTCTTTCTTAGAATGCTTTGTACACAGAGATTTCAGAGAGAAGGAAAGTGTTCAGGGGAAAATGATCCCTGGCAAGAACCTATGGTGAAAATCCACCCATGGGTAAATTTGAGAATTCCTTAAAATATTGTACAAATCAAATATTTCACAATGATATAATGAAGTTTATACTTGTATATGAGTCTTCTTCCTTCAGTAATTTTATGCCGATGAATCATCTTTAGCAACTGTTTCAAGAGTGAATGTCTATGTCTGATGTGTAGCTGTCAAATACAAAGACGGTAATGAGAGTACCCAAATGTTGTAATACAGAAATTTTATAATTGAAAGGGGAGTGTGTTTCCTTTTAATCATTATAAAAATAGAAGACCCAGAAAAGGAATAGTTTCCATCATTGGCTAACCTTTAATCACCACCTGAGCACACAAACACAGAATTAAATTGGACCACTGTGGCCAATATGATTCCCTAGCGTTGATTAACATTGAATGATCACATTGTCTCCTTTGTGTAAAAAAAAAGATGGAAATATTTGTAGGCGTAAGGCTACTTTTCTACTGAATATTTAAAATACATCAGGAAGCTGATGAACTTCTTGTTTTTATCTTCATAGTAAGCAGGACTGAAACAAAAATACTTTGAGAAAAAGCAAAAAAGTTAGAAACCAAAATGTAGCACTAGGAAAAAGACACAATTGAGTAAATCATTTTGTATGCATAATAAAAATAATTTGAAGCAGGAATTTTTTAAAGCCAAGCATTAAAAATAATTAATTAAAAATAAATTTTATTTTCAATTTCAAACACATTGTCAATTTTTCCCAAAGATTTTCTGAAGAAAAATATAAAAACAGTTTAATCACTAAATAGATTTTAATGTATTAGTAATTTGGATTACATTTCATATCGGATTGCAATATTTATTTAAACAAATTCCATTGGTTCCTCAAATACTGGGGCATTAAACATTTTCATTTGATCACAAATACTGTCTTTCTCATTTTGTCTAGTATTTTATCACTTTCATATGATTCTTTCATACAAAATCAATTCAGATTATTTTATATGCATATTTACTTCCTCAAATTGTGTAGTCTGATAACCAAGCAAACAGTCTAAAGTGTGGAGAATTAAGATTGCCAAGAGCACAGGAATCTTAGTTCTGAGACAAAATTAAGTTCTGCTCCAAAACTAGTCAGCTGACCTTGGAAATATTTTTCACTCTATCTCCTGCTCATATTTGTAATCTGTAAAATGAAGAAGTGCAGCCAAATGAACACCAAATTTTCTCTAGCTCAAAACTCAAGGCTCTGTGTCCAATAACTTGCACCTGGAATTATTTTTTCACATTTATAAATGAAATGTGAGTGGAGCATGGAGGACATACATGTTAAGGTAAGGTAAGTTTACACACATGTCACTACTGGTTTGAAATTAGAAAAATTTGTAAACTTCTAATTAAACCCTAAGATTACATGTAGGTCTTCTTGATATAATTTCTACATCTTTTGAATTCCAAATTTAACTTTCAGTTATAAGCATATCTATATTTCTCTTAAGAAGGGGAGGTATTTCATAGCCCAAACCATCTGATAGCTACAAAGAAAGATTGTGAGAACTAAAGTAAGGAAATGAAAATTGCTAGGCATTACACACATTCTCTACACTATGACTTTTTGAACATATACAGTTTGAATAGTTTTCACCCTACTCATAAACTAGTATACTTATTGAGATAGTGTTTTATAGCACATATGCTGTTAATATCTATTATATATCCTTAAGAATAGCAGAATTACTTGCAGCTACAATAAGAGCAGGATGTCTACCACTGAATAAGAATTTTGAGGCTAGGGATGTTATATAAGGACAAAGGTACCATGAATGAAAAAAATAGTAATCAATAATAATTGTATCAAACTAAATTTAGGATTAATTCTTTTAAAATAATGCTATTCATTACTATTCCAGTGAGCTATATACTGAGATAACAGTTATATTAAGAGAGAAAAAATTACTCTCAACATGCATAATTGAGAGAATGAATATTTTTT
>NC_022027.1:19456269-19459418 GCF_000317375.1 Microtus ochrogaster
TCTCTGTCTCTATCTCCATCCATCACCAGATGAAGGTTCTATGGTGATATGCAAGATATTCATCAGTATGGCTATAGGATAGGGTCATTTCAGGTTCCCTATCCTCAGCTGCCCATGGAACTAACTGGGGACATTGCCCTGGGCATAGAGGAGCAGGGAATCACATAACTTAATTAAGGGAACCACCTTAGGGTTGGTAAGAGACTTGAGAATGAATATTTTCAAATGAGATGGAGTTACTCAAGTGTAGTATCAGCAGTCTTTCTACGTCTGTATATTGGATATTCTTTTTAGGCAGACTCCTCCCAAATTCATTTGGTCATAGGAACCGTATTATTTTCATCAAGTGGAGAAAATCCCTAGATCTTTGTGCTTTTTCCAAAGACAAATGATCTCATACGGGCTGCTATAGAAATTAACCTCTTGTTCCTGGCCTTATCCATATTGAAGAGCTCATATGAAATCTTAAAATAGATAAAAAACAAGAAGTAATTTTTTCTAATTAGTTACTATATATTTAAAGTATAACACATAAAAATAGTACTCCTGAAATACCCATTTTAGAACAATAAGTTTTGAGTAATTTTAAATGGCAAATATATATACATATGTGTGTGTGTGTGTGTGTGTGTGTGAGTGTGTGTGTATGAAGAAGAGTATGATATTTTTAACATATGATTGATGACCTCCTGGGATCTCTGGGGATTGATTCTGCACACATTAGAATTTCTGCAATCTTACTGATAGGTAATATGGATAGAGCTGGAATGAACCTAATTTTAATCAATAATATCACTTTCTTTATGCCAGGCAGATTGGAACTGGCAAAATATAGATGATACTCCAAAAAATTAAAAACCTAGGCGATCCAGTCTGTAATTTCAAGTTTTTCTACATCCTCTAGAAAGCATATCAAAAATGAAATAGAAAACAAATTTCTATTGTTATGTTCATTGTAGTGAGGAGGCAAGCAGGCCTGGTTTTCATCCTGCTCGGCTTCCCCATGGCTAGATTAACACCCGAAATAACAACACACAAATTGTATTCATTTAAACACTGCCAGGCCCATTAGGTTACGCTCTTACTGGCTAACTCTCACATCTTGATTAAGCCATTTCTATTAATGTGTGTAACACCAGAAGGTGGTAATTTACTGGGAAGATTCTAACCTATGTCCATCTTGGGCCAGAGCTTCATCGTGTCTGCCTCACTGCCTTCTTCCTCCCAGAATTCTATTCTGTCTACTCCACCCACCTAAAGGGCTGGCCTATCAAAAGACCAAGGCAGTTTCTTTATTAAACAATGAAATTAACGTATAGACAGATGACCTTCCTACATCAGTTCATGGATCAACCATCATTAAGGTCACCTATTTTCTGATTTACAAAGCGGTAGAATTAGTCTCATAGAATAAGAAATAGTATTAGATAAAGAAGATGAATGCATTTTTGAAATTTCTCTCTCTTTCTCTGTCTGTCTCTCTCTCTGTCTCTCTCTCCCTCTCTTTCTTACACATACATATAAACCCTTTATTATTGGTGCTAATCTTACTGGTCTCTAAGCAAACATAGATTAACTACTTCAGTTTCTTCAGTCACAAAGTGAGTAAAACATTTCACGTTAACAGTTTATTCTTCAGCTTGAACGATTTCAGATTCATGGGGCTACAAAAGAGGTATGTCAAAAACAACAGACTAATGGTAAGTCACATGATCTCAGCCCTTTGGCTTATTGGTCATGTTGTTCAGAATTGAAATCACCTTCAAAGATAGCAGAAAATCTCAAACACAATCAGTGAGGAATTTAGAGCAGTGTTACATTAAACAATTCATCAAAAAATAAAATTATTGCAGGAAAATTAAAATTAAAAAGCACCAAACTGAGAGCTAAAAGTTTGTTTCCCCGGCTTACATGTTCTTTCTGGTACTGATTTATACCCTACCCAAATCCCAATCCCCACACAAATATACTGACATAGACTGCAGGAAGTAACTGCATTCTTATTTTTCTTCATATCATACAATTTATACTGTAATACCTATAAAAGTAATTCCCCACTCATAAAGAACTTCCAGCTTTCATTTATATGAATTTGCAAATAATACATTAAAAATTTAGCAATTATTTTTTATAAACAAATCTCATATTAATTTTAGAAATGGTTCAAAAGCTTCAGTTGAGAAATAATCATTAACTTATTCATTTCTCCAGTAAGTGTTTGAGATTTATTCTATGTCTAGCACAGTATTATAGTTTAAAATATACAAAAGTTGTATCAATGCAGATAGTGGAACAGAAACCTCTAGAGTCTGGGATGAACAAGAGAAGGGGTATAAACAGTAGAGAGTGTTTTCCAATTACAGAGGCAGCCAATCCACTGTTAGACAGCACAATAAAACAAACTCTATTTCTCTACCGTGGCTACTTATGCATCTAACAATAATTAGAGGAGAAAATATAGAAACTTCTTAACACAAAGAAAGAAAAACTATAAGGCAACGTAAAGGCAAATTTTCATGACTGAATTACATGCGTGTATCAAATTATATTATCCTTCATAACTTATGCCAGATTAACATCATAACTAGCTGGATGTAGTGTCTTGTACCTGCAATCTTAGCCTTGAAGCTAGGTTATGAGTTCAAGGGCAACTTACATCTCAAAATTTATATGTAAATGAAAAAATAAATAAACGGTAAATAACAAGCAAATTCAAAAATCACTGGCTTGTGCCTGAAGGAATTCAGTCTCCTCTTTCAGTCATTTCTTACACAAAGTACAAAGTGCTTGGAGGAGGCAAGAGCCATGCTAGTGCAGAAGGAGAAGCCGAATAATCAGTTAATTATGCTTTCCTCAACGACCTGAAGATCACAATCAATTCACTGAGTGCAGAAGAAGAAACCTGTTCATTTCAATTATTTCTGAGTTGCACGTGCCTTCCAGACACCTTCACAGAACTTCAGTGTTGCGGAATCTATGAGGATAATGGTTCCTGCCTTTGGCAATAGTCTGCTTACCCATGAGTAGTGTATGTTAGGAACAGAAAATCGGAGAGGAAAACAAGGAGGAAACCCTCCCTAACTATGTGGTGATGCCTTATTCAGTTTTTTTTTTTTCTGTAAATTTTCACTGTGTTGATTACTCTTGCC
>NC_022027.1:19459639-19475663 GCF_000317375.1 Microtus ochrogaster
TCTCACCATGCAGAGGAAGTGTCACCAATCTCACCATGCAGAGCTGCATTTCTGAAGAGCCCCCGTGCGTTCCTGCCACTTTTCTGTTAAAAACGATTACTTTCAAAGTATAAGATGGCTGCGATGAATGTAAATATAGTCTCTTTATAGAGCTAGGAGAGCTGCAGTACAGAAACTGAAAGGGTAAATGAAAGAAAGAATGTCAATAGAAGGCCTTTAATACCCAGTGGCTAAATGAACAGGCAAAGAAATCTGCTCCAATGTTATCATAATAGCCTAAGGCTTCTAATATAACTCCCAACGTTTAGTGAAAGTAACTGTGGTGGTTTGAGTATGAAGGGTCCCCACAGGTGCATAAGTTTGAATACTTGGCCCCCATTTAGTGGCAGTTTTGGGGAATGATAAGGATATGTGATCATTTTGGAGAAGGTGTATTATAGGGAGTAACCTTTCATGTTTCAAAAGTAACATTCAGGCATTCAGTCAGTCTGTGTCTGTCTGCTTCTGTCACTCCCTCCCTCCCTCCCTCTGTTCATTCCTCCCTCATTCTCTCCCTCCCTCTTTCTCTTTTTACAAAATGGGTTTCTGATGGGAATTGCATTGAATCTATAGATTGCCACAATAAACCATGTAGACACTGGAGATCCAGCAGAGTCTGTAGCATAATTTGAGTACAAGTTAAATGCCTGAAAACCCATAATCAGAAGATCTGCTTTCCAGTTTAAGTGTTAGCTGCAAAAATCATTCAAACTTCCTTTTTTTTTCTGTATTTATTTTCTGACCATGGATGACTCATATTTAAGAGGGAAATCTTTTTTTTTTACTCATTGCCACCTTATGTGTTAGCCTTTTGTAGAAACAGCCTAATATACTGTGTGTGTGTATGTATGTATCTATATGTGTGTATATACATACATACACACACACATATTGCTTAATCAAGTATCTGTGCTTTATTTTCATGGTGAAGTTAATACAATGAAGAAAGAATCCCAAATGTCCATAACTCAAAAAACCTTAAATCATTGAAAGGCCATCCAAATGTATGCTTCTCTGAAGGCTGTGTCACTTAGTCAATATTATTTTAACTGGAGAAAAAGAATCACAGAGTAAATTGAATTCCTTTATGATTCATTTTCATTTTTATTTGAAATAACTAATATTTCTACCTTAATCATCATGTATTGTAACTGTCCAGGCTCTTCCTTACTCTTTCATCTCCATTTTAGACTCTAGTCACTGTCTTGAAACCTGAGTTCGAGTACTCTCTTTGTCATTCTCCATCACTGACATTTCCTCATGTTGTAAGAACTAGAACGTAGTTTCATTCATAGACCAATGTAGTTCATCCCAAAATGAACAGATTAACGTAACTCACTCACAGTCTGTTATGCTTTCTTAATTCTTTGTAACAGTCAGTATTATCAGGTGCCCTTTTTGTCAAGGTCAGAATCAAATAAGATGTATTGCATTTTATTCTTCGCTTATTTATTGTGCAGTGTATGTTTAAGATCGATAAATACATTGCCTTTGGTATTCTGTCTTGGCACTGCAGATATGGAGCTTCAAGCCCTTGTTAATACTAACATAAACAATATCAATTTCCTTCTAAGTTTTGTTTCTCCTGAGTCTCATTTTTTCTATCAAAGGATTAACTTTCCTCAGTCTTTCAGTTCAGCTCTTTCTCTAGATATTTCACTCCCCATTACTTACCATACTGCACTACAAGGGTTTTATTTTCCCACGCTTTTCTCCTCATATTTTAGTAGTCCAGGTCTTGCCTTTCTCTAGACTCACCTGGGTCAGCTCACAGATAATACGTGAAGAACACTGGAACAGAGGTGACTCCATGCCACAACGTGTGCTTCCTGGTTAATAATAGTGAGTCAGTTTACTGGGGAAAATGTGTTCAAATGTGGACTCTATTTTCCAACTCCCACATAACTGATATGACTAGTTACCAATAGTGATGTTTTAGTATATCATTCTTAGACAGGACGAAGCAGGATCCTAACTAGTCTTAACAATAAAACCCTGGAGTCAGATATCAAGATAAATGCTGAAAGATTAGAGACGCAAAGGCACAGCCACAGTCAATTATTACCTCTAGGAATCCTCAGAACAAATGGGCAGCTGAGATCCTGTCTCTGAATTCTCTGATTGAATGGGCCAGAGATCCTGTCTCTCCCTCACCAGTGCTTGGATTAAAGGACTGTGACTGCCAAGTACTGGGATCAGAGATATGAGATCCCATGTACTGGGGGCAAAGGTGTAAGTTACAACATCCAGACTGTTTCTCTCTTATACTGGTTCAATCTAAGGTAGCCAGGGTATCCTTGAACTTCTGATCTTCTTGCTTCCTCCTCCCAGTTGCTAAGATTAAAAGTATGTGCCACCACCATTGTCTGGCCTCTATGGTTGACCAGTGTCTAGCTCTGCCCTCTGATCTCCAGGCAAGTTTTATTTGTCAGAATATATACAACATTTATCTTATAAAATTGCTTCATTTTAATAACCACCATTCCTTGGCACAAAAATCAACAGTACTGTTTTTTTAAGAAAGAAAAGAAACACAAATAATTAAGGCAATTTTAGAGCACGTAAACAAATAATTAGAGCAAAAATAATAAAAAAAAATTTGAGCTAGGGCATAGCTGAAATTTCCAAGATGAATAGGCTTAGCTGTTTAAGTAGCCATGTTATGCACAATGCTTCTTTATATAAATCTGTATAAGTATCTTGGGATTGTTTATTTTATCCAATTTATATGTCAATGATTTTTCCCATTTTTTTGCATAGTCAGTCAATTTATTTCTATGAAATTGAATTAAGTGCTGAAAGAAAATTCAATCAAGAAGTTTCCCCTCCAGCACTCTGTCTTTCCCATAATGCATTAGAAACTCGTGAGATGAATTTTTATATGTAAAGTGCTAACAAGTATGAGATTTACATTTTTATCTTCTTCGAACAAAATCCTATGAAGATATACAATACATGACAGGGGATAGAGTTCAATAATTGTTCATATATATCTTGCTGTCCAATAAGAAAAGTTTTTATTTTCTGCCTGGACCTTAGTATTCAGTGTGCTCGCTCCATGGACCAACTTCATCAATATCACTTCTGGTTTGTAGGGCATCTCCTATCTTAAGTATTGCCCCAACTGGTGTTAAAATTTGTGAAACACAGCTCAAGTTGATGAAGGCAAACTAAAGAGCAAATTTAATGAGAATTTCAAATAATTAGTCATACTTCTTAAGTTTAAGTAAAATATTTCTGTGATTTATAACTTCTGTGAATAATATAATCATTTGCCCCATTTGTCTATCATATTAGAGTTCAGGAAATAGAGTTTTCTTTTTTAATCCAGGTGTTATATTGGCTAAGGACTTTCCATCTGAAAGTAATAATAGAAAAGAAAAAGACTGTGCTTAAGTAGTAAATAAGCCACAGTAGTACAAGTTAGGGCATGCCTGTGTGGACAGGTGGCTTGAGTTATTCTCCTGAACTGCTTCATCCAGAAGTCAGGAAAAGATTCCAGTAAAACTGAGAGGGGTCCTCCTACACAACAAAGTTGTTATCAGTGACTAGAAATGTTTATCTTGTAGACAACAATAAAAAAAACAAGAAAGATAGAAACTTTCTTTGTAGAATTCTTTAGTGAATTCCTTTTTAAAGTTAATTTTTGATTGAAGTTACATGCCTCTCCCACCCAAAGAATCACTATTTCAAGAATATTCTGAAACAATGTGCTGGGAGCCGATTTGAATAGCTGCCATTACAAGATGGCATTTGGCCCCAGCCTCGCTTGATAGATAACTCCATATTAGGGTTGCAGTTCTTCCACCGGAAAACAGGATGAGTTGTTGTGTTCTAGCTGCCCACACTTCCCCTGACCAGCAGGGGAACATCCTGGTCTGTAATTGACAGGGATGTTCCCCTGCTTTCTTTCCTGCCGGTGGGTCTCCAGAAAAGCAGTTAAAGTATCAAAGTATCAAAAGTTGCTAGGCAGACTCCCTATATAAGCAGCTATAGTTCAGGGCTCTGGGCCCCTTGCTTTCTGCTCTCCCTACAACCAAGAGGCTCCAATAAAGCGTGATTTGAGAAGAATCCTCGTCTGGTGGCTGTTCCTTCCTGCTGGTCAGAAAGTTCGCTGCAACAATGAATGTCAAGGGGGTGGAACTATTCAGTTTGTTGTCTTGGAACCTTCTCACAAATGGTTTCTCAAGTTATTAATCAATTGGTGGTGGAGGAACAGGAGTAAATATTGAGAAGCCGTTTACAATGTTGTTGTAATTTCAGGTACTTTATTTAACTTTCAAATGTGTCTCTTTTTAATCCCTCTTATCATATTGCCAAGTTACCTGATGCTTTTATTAATAATCTACCCGAACAGCTCTGTTACTCTTCTTGATTTTGCTCACATGAACATCTAGTAATCATTTAAATGTATCAGTTCAATTGTGATCTCAAAAAAAGGAAAATTCCATGCACAAAATAGACAAGGAAGTTTTATTAACAAATAACTATCACTGTTGAATTTTCCAAATTATGATAAGAATTCCCTAATTGCTCTGTTAAACATTTTTAAGGTATGTTCCTTTCTTCTTGGCATTAAAATGTTCTTTGCTCTCATTTTGTATTTTGAAGTGAAGTACATGATTAATGAGAAATGCTTATAAAAGCAAGTGGACATAATTATAAAAGAATCTTAGGAAATCATTTACCACTGGAATTTGTCTCAGTCAATAGGAACCATTTACATAAAATAATATACGTTGGATATGTGTCATTCCTTATTATACAGAAACACATACATGAAATGTTGAAGGTACCCACAGTGGTTCATTTATTTTCCTTTGAAAAATCATTCATTCCTCTCCTCTCCAGATTCTATCAGTTCTTCCCTGCCAAGTGTTTGCTGTCCCATGAGGAAGATCTTCTACCTATTCAAGTCTATAGCAATTGCTCCTTTGCTGACTGTCTAAAGCCCATAATGACTAGGTGTTTGTACCTAGAAGGCTTGTGAGAAACAATATTTTGAAAATATAACTAAGTGCTAAGAGAAGCATAAAATCAAAGTACTTGCCTATGGTAAAGTTTGGGCCATAGATGTAATCAAGGTTAACGTTAATTTTTATAAAATGTATCCAAATGATTGTGTTATTTCCTTCATTCTTGTGACACTAATTTTGATTATAATCTTGATCAGATTGAGACACATTTTGAACATTTGGAAAGAACATATTTGTGTGTGCCTGTGTCAGGAAGGAAGGACTAACTAGGGAAACCAATCCAGAAGCTGGGCAACATTGTGCCATGGACAATAGTGCAAATAAAGTCTAAGGTTTAAAGATAAAGGGGTGGCTACTGAGAGTGTTCTCTTCTGCTTCTCCATCATGGTGAAGTGCCTGACTTTTCTAAAACTAGAAGTTGAAATAAATCTTTCTTCCTTTAGCATTTTCTCCTCAGGTGTTTGGTCACAACAACGACCGAAGAACCTATCAGTACAGAACACTGGCACCAAAGTAGGAAGAAAGCCCTACAGTTTGAAGGACAGAGCTTAATGGGTTGTTCTGCTGGTAGCTCTGAATAGAGACATGTGGGAGGAAAGCCTACTCACATGAGGTTTCAGATAAACCCAGGCATTCTCTGGAGAATTAGAATAGAAAGCATTCTTTTGGCTCATGGGGAAAAAAATAAAAACTTGTCTATCTTCTATGCATGGCTTGTAACTCTGAGGTAGGCTGTATGTAAAAATGGCAGACTAATTGCTATGAGTGAAGAAAATTTAGTGTTGTAGGATGAGTATAACAGGCTCATTTTAGTTTATGTTTTTTTTAAATATTTATTATGCATACAATATTGTCTTGTGTATATGCCTGAAGACCAGAAGAGGGCACCAGACTTCATTACAGATGGTTGTGCGCCACCATGTGGTTGCTGGGAATTGAACTCAGGACCTTTGGAAGAGCAGGCAATGCTCTTAACCTCTGAGCCCCCTTAGCTTAAGTTTAAAGTAATTTACAAGAAAAATATTGATCAGAAGAACTTTCAAGACAGGCAGTTTGCCCTGAAAAAGGGTATATTACCTACTGCCAAAGAAGGTGTGGTTTCTAGAAATTAAAGCAATTCAACAGAAACCAAGTTTGTTTCTTGTTTTAGAACAATGGGCAAAATGCCTTGAGGATATGTCAGAATGAACCAAGGACTCAAAGGTAAAAAATAAAGTAATTTAACATTTTCCCTTGAGAAAACAATGACCTTGGAAAATTTTGTTTTTTAAATATAATCTCCTAGGAAATCCCTTTCTACAGTATTTATTTACTGTTTTCAGATGCTAGTCACTTAATAACAACTCTAGCTACCGTCCAAGAGAACCCAGCTACATCTTAACCTTGATATTGTCTATGAGATGCTCTTTTTACAAACACGCAGAAATGATTAAGTCTTGAAGGTTTGGAGCAAAATTTCAGAAGAAGAACAACCTATGACAAGGAAATAATTTCTGCTGGAAGCCCTGGAGCAAAAGATATGAGAAACAAGCTTAAGTGATAACTGAGTCCCCAAAAGGCTAGAGATGCCAGAAATGTATAATGTCCACCAATGTAAGTCGCCAGCCAACTAATAAAGCTAGCCTAAAGGAAAGGCTGTTTATGCTGTGAATGGAAATGATGAAGAAGTAGGTCTTCCCAAGCCCACTGGAACTCATATGAAAATATCACATGCGTCAGATGGCAGTCATTTCATTACAGACTGCAGTGTTTACCTGGTTGTTAAGGTCTTGCTTTGGTCTCATTATTCCTGGTAATTCCCTGATTCCTCTCTTTTGGAATGTAAATGATTTCTCCATTTTATTTTATTTTGCAAATATGGAACTCTAATTGTGAATTTAAGTCTCATTAGTTAGAGTTCCCCTTTTCTGTCAGAGATGTTGAAGGCGGCTATTTGAAGTATTGGAACTTTTGATACTGTGAGAAGTCTCAGTGATGAAATGGACAGATTTTGCACTGTGGATAGCTCATAGCCTTCTGTAGGACAGGGGTGAAATGAAGGGTTTAAGATATGCTTGGCTTTCACCTAACATAAGTAAAAGTGCTATAGTAAAAAAAAAACACTGTTTTACTATAACCGCTAACTGGCATTATAAAGTGTCAAGCATGAGGTAAGAGTGAAGCTACTAGTGTTTTACTGCTTGGAACACTGAGGATAGGGCATCAATATAGATCCCATGTGAAAGAAGAGGTCTCGAGATGTTGAATTCCAGTCTCTCTCTCTCTCTCTCTCTCTCTCTCTCTCTCTCTCTCTCTTGCTCTCTCTCTCTTTCTCTGTCTGTCTTCTGTAATTCATACAGTCTCTAAGATACAAAGACAGAAAAGAAACTCATTTAAATATATTTAAAGCAGTGAGATAAAAATTTCTAATTTATTAAAACACAAAGTAATATTTCCCTGAAAAAGCTATTAATTAGGAGATACATTTTGAGGGTCATTTGCTGGAGAAATGTTGAGGTAGGTAAGATCTATATTAAAAATCCACAGATCTAAATTTTAGTCTTATCTATGTCCAAGAGCTTATGAATTCCTTCAGCTACAGACACACGTTGAGTGCATTTGACTTTGAATAAAATGTTATCATAGAATTCATTTCAGTAATGCATACATTAAAATTGAAAGGATACAGAGAAAAGTTAGCAGTATGTGAAAGAATGCTGGTGAAATTCTTCAAGTGTGTGTGTGTTTTTTTTTAATGTGCTCACACTAGTTATGGTGACATGTTCTTCAATTTAGCACTTGAGAGACTGGCACAGGAGTATCAAGTGTCTGAGATCTTCTAGGCTTCGTAGAGAGATGTTTCAAAATTGAAAACATAGACGTTAAAGACGGAACCACAAATCCATTATATCTGTGACTGGAAACATATAAGGCTTATACTTCTCTTGACTTCACTTTCAAGAAAATCCAAATCTAATTCAAACACTTCTTTTTTGAGTATGATTCTGGATGACAAAGACATCACCAAACCAGGTCACAATTCCCTTTGTCTTCTACTGTGTTTTCTGCTCTGAGCCATTGCATGATCTAAAAGTGTGTTTCCCTGCTCATTATAGACACTTTCCCTTTCATTTTGAATAATAATAATAATAATTTCCAGAACACCAGAAAGATTAGGGAAAGTTACTCTACATAGAATTGGCTCCACATATTGATCACATTGAATAGAGTATAACAGCCAACATTGATCCTGGGTCAGGCAACTTAGCCTTGAGAGCAGACTGAGAACTAGCTTCTCTTAAGTTACACGGACTCTCAATGGGAAATGGGATTATGAAAACAGTAATAGAAGATGCATATTCACATCCAACCACAGAAAGTGTCTTCATAAAATTACTGACTATGAAAGGCTAAGGTTTATAAACTTATAAAATGGCAAAGCTTGAAAAGATAGCAGCAAAAATGAGAAAGCACAACTAAAATACTGAGACCGTTATAATGTAGATATTAGACATTGTTATTAGGGATGTATTTAAAACGATTTTTGTATTGTAAGGCAATCAAGTCATTCTTTCATATAAAAGTATCATGTGCTATTGGAAAGACAGCAGAACACCAAGAAAACCTTGGTAATTAAGGATGCCATATAAAATTTGAATTTGGGATTTAACATCAGAAAGTAAGTCACACAAAGAAAATAGAATATTTCCAAGGACTTTTTGAATGTCTTAGAGAGAACAATGAATTTTGTGCATTATTTCTTGTCTCTTGGATGCAAAGAAACCCATGAAATTTTGTGTTACAAATAATAATTTCATCAGTTATCCTTTCGCTTTTCTCCCTTCAGAGCCTTGCATTCTTAGTCTAAGATCTATGAAGACTTCTCAATGATGTACTTTAGCTGCCTCTGTCAAAAAATCAGTATTAAAAGCATTCATGCCATGCAGGCTGCAGTGAAAGAAAACATATTTTAAACTCACTGTATTTGCATTAATTGTCGTCATTGTGTTGATAACCTTATTTGCTTTAATAAACAGCAATTTGTTTTGTTTCTAGCACTGTGTTAAGCATATTATAGTAGGAGAACAGAAGAAAAACTGCTTGCAAAGTCTGCATCATGTGGTAGCAATGCTACAAAGTGAAAATATGGCAAATAATATAAACACTAAAAATGCTAAAGTGTGCAGTTTGGGAGAGCTAGTGGCAAACAAGGCTAGGGTATTCAGAAAACATGTCATCAAAAAAATAAAACACAGCTTTCCTTATGACGTTATGCACAATTGCTGCATAGTGAGTTCCCTAGAAATGGCTTGCCTTATCACCCTCCACCTGTTTTTATTTAGTATTGTTTACAGAATTTAACAAGCTAATAAACACATAAAATACTCAGTGAATGATCATGGCATCCATAGAGAAACTGAGTACCTGGTATATATGTTTATTTGATGGGAAGAAATTTCCCCACCAACAAAATCATTGTTCATTTTCTCATATCTGAAACAGTCAGTAAAATGCAGTGGTAACCGATTGCTCCGATTCTGTAGTCTAATAAGGACTGTGATCTGTTCTAGCAATATTCCTCCGAACATGAAGCAATTTCGGTAATAAACATCACAAGCAGCAGATGATTAATTAGAATGGTAGATGAAGCATGATCTGTTTAGAAAAATTCCATTTACTTTCAGACAGGAATTCTATAATAACAATGATGTCTTTCTTCACAGAAATATATTTCTACATAGAATATTCTGTTAAATAATATCAATAGAGTCGCTGTCAGCTTCACATGCTGAAAAAGGAGTGGGGAGACAGGTTCTTTGCAGAAAAGGATTGGTCTGCTATGTGCACTGTTAGAATGATGGAAATGTGTCTGGCATCCCCATCTCTGGAGCCATATCAACATATTTCAGTGTTGCGTGATGCATCTACACTGTGTGGTAAGCCCATCCTCTTCATATACATGAGCAATGTTACAGAAATTATGAACATAAATCAGTGGAGAATGAATTAAACAATAGCACAACAGGTGAGCTAATCATTTAAATCCCTGGAATTGTTCCTGAGAATTGTCCATCACTCACTGTTCTTTGCAATTTCCGTGAAATATTACAGTAAACATCATATTTCCAAAGAATATCAATTTTCCCTTACAAGTACATTTTATTGTAAAAAGAGCAATAGTTCATGACATATGAAAAATAAAAATTCTGATCATCTCTTTGCTCCCTTCTGTTTCTGTTCCATATACAGATATGTGTTTATTTTGCATGAAAATGAGAGGAGACTATCAAATTAACATGTACCATAATTCTCTATGTGTATTATCAGGTTCTTAAATTTAGAAATAACAGCAATAAGCATACAGAGTAGGTGAGAATAAATACATAATTTTCAACAGATCTTCAGCCTAGAGCTACACTGTTTTTGAACTTGGGTGGTTTTATTTTGGGTTTTTGTTTTGTTTTGTTTTTGTCATCAGGATTTCAAAAAATTCAGTGTAAGTCAAGTCAGTAAAGCATCAGTTCACTATAACAAATCTTTGGTTTTCTTAAGCTTTCAAGACTGAACATAGATAAAGTGTCTTCTCATTATGAAGGGGATATTGGGAGTTCTATTCCCATTTTTTTCCTCTTCTATCACCTTCTCTGATAGTTCTAGGAACTAGGATGCGTTGCTTGACAGGATTAAGTGAAAATTATGAAAAAATTTGGACTGAAGAGATTGCAGCTGGTATTGCATGATTCTACAGAGACTTCAGCTTGATGCCTTTCACTATATGTGAAGGTTTTCTTTTTCTGTATGGAATTTTTCTTAGATACAACCAGGCGAACTTTCGCCACTTGCTGATATTTTAAAAGAAGCTTTTCGTGGAGATTTTCTCTACACTGGAAGAACAAAAAGTCTGCAAAAAAAAGAATCAATTTTTGTGACAGATTTGAGTGAGACAAGCTTTTGGGTGTTTAAAAGTCTAGATAAAGTTGTTAATGATCAAATGTCCTACAGTTTTAAAATCGGTTATATCTCTCTTCAGTTACAACGTCCATAAAACTCAAAACTCCAGCTATCATAATGCAAGGTTATAAAATATCAAAGTAGGCAATTTTTCAGTATCAATCTTCGACTGTGTTTATTTAGCTCTATGTTCACTGTCTATGAATATGTGCTAGATTAGATCCATAATCCATAAAGCACATAAAACAAATTAGGAAGGACCCTGATAAATGCTATTATAAGCGTTAACAACCAAAATGTTTTAGAAGTGGGTGTCTTTGCTACAGGTCATGAGGTATTCAGAAGTTAAGACATCAATATCAGGTTTCACTCAGCAGCACTTCTATAAGAATCCTTCCCTATTCATTAACCAATAAAATCCAGAGAGAAGTGATTGGACCATTTGTTGCTCTTACAGAGAACCAGGGTTTAGTTTTCTAGACCAACTCTGGTTCTCTTTTATCCGACACTCCAGTTTCATAGTATCTGATGCTCTCTTCTGACCTTCAAGGGCAGCACACATGTCCGTGGTACCCTGGTCCACAAATAGACATCTAGGTAACAGGTAAAACACTCATACATATAAAACAAATTCATCTTACAACAACAAAAAACTCACGGGAGGATTTTTTGGCTCCAGAAGCTTCACTGGTATTTTTTGCTCCAAACAAGAAGTTAGACTTGATTTAGCAGCTAATTAGATATGGTCTTTGAATTCTCTCGTGTTTTAGAAGGATTTAACCTCCATGGTTGTATTGTAACCATCATGAATGATGAGATAACTGGAAATCTCTTGTCAAACTTTAAGGAGTACATGACAAATATGTTAGTTGAGAAGACATGCATACTTTATCACATAACAATTCGAAATTTCTTTAATGACATTTATTCAATTATCAGAGATGATAAATACGAATTTTTATTATACTCCATAATTGCTACTTTGTATCATCCAATTTGTTGTTAACTGTTATAAATATGTGTGGTTCATCATACTTTAGGAGCTCAGATACAAAACACATCTTACAAATGTGGAAGTAGATCTTAGCTCTGTATGAACTGGTTTCTTCTACTTATATCTGCAGTCAGTCTCCTAATGAAAATCCATCCATGATATATACAGACAGAGATGTATCTTAGACAGGGTGTGAAGCAAATAGGTACAATTCTCTCTGGAAATCTGAAAGTATAATTTGAAAAGTCGGCTTTTCATTCATTTTTGTGGCTTAACTGATTCAATATGCTTTTCTTCGGCAGCTTATTAATATGCAATCCAAAAGGCACCAATACATGTATTGCTTTACTTACATTGCTGAAAAGTAAAAAAGTGGAGCTAATTTCATATACAGTTTGCTTAGTACTCTGACTCTTTTTTTAATGAAATCCTGCTTTCTCTCCTTTAAGCATAGAATTTGTTTGCAAACAACATGCCATTAAAACAAAGTCATTGTGTAATTTCAGGCATGACATGTGTATTTGACAATGTTATTACCAACAAGTATAGGTCTTTTCTGATAACTTATCCTTAAATTAATACCTGTGTATGAAGAAACGTGCTTATGCCTCCCAAGGGAGGAGACTCACAATGAACTTAAACTAACTAAAAGTAAATGTAGAGTGTGCATCAGTTCAATTCCCCACTAGGAAAGCTAGGGAGAAATTTACAGTGACCTCATATGACAAAAAGGCTGATGATTTCCAAACACAAGTCCTACATTGACTTTAATGTAGGTAATTATCATTAACCTCAATTCATAATGATATTTTGAGTGCTGAATAATAACTCAGAGGCATGATTCTCCCAGACTTCAGGCTTTAGGATTGGAAAGCATAAGGCACTTTATGGTAATGATGATGAGATGTGTCCCCAATGGTCACCTCATCAGTGACAAGGTCATTTCTAGAATGTAACTTTATAAATATACATGGAGTGAAGACCAAGAATAAATATTAGTTTTTCTTGATAAAGCTTAACAGTAATAACTGAATCAAAAATGCTATAGAATTCAAACTTTAAAAAATACTGTTTATGTGACCAGGTGACTTGCTGAAGTTTGACAACTGAAAGCAGGAACAGGATACCGTGAACATAAACATCATGAATCTGAATCTCCTTTTAATCTGTCACAATTGGTATTAGAATGAGCATAAACCAGGTTCTCAAACAGATACTTTACAGCAATGGTGGAGATGGAAAGAGAGCATAAAATCATTAGTACAATCTGAACAGAACAGATATTAAACCATGTAGCTTTCTACTGGGGAGAGAAAAATGAAAACATGTAAATATCAGCCTTCAGTTTAATCAATGGCAGAGGAGTGACCATGGTGTCAGAGTTGAAGCAGTTGAAGGAAAGGGGCTTCTCCATTTGTGAGCAGAATCTGTTTCAGTTCTACATTTTTCTTTGCTTTCCTCCCTACCTCTCTCCTCCCCTTCAACCCTCCCCCAAGGTCACCATGCTCCCAATTTACTCAGGAGATCTTGTCCTTTTCTACTTCCCATGTAGATTAGATCTATTTATGTCTCTCGTAGCGTCCTCATTGTTGTCTAGGTTCTCTAGGATTGTGATATGTAGGCTGGTTTTCTTTGCTTTATGTTTAAAAATCACCTATTAGTGAGTACATGTGATAATTGTCTGTCTATGTCTGGGTTACCTCACTCAAAATGATGTTTTCTAGCTGAATCCATTTGCCTGCAGAATTCAAGATATCATTATTTTTTTCTGCTATGTGGTATTCCATTCTGTAAATGTACCACATTTTCCTTATCCATTCATAGGTCAAGGGGCATTTAGGTTGTTTCCAGGTTCTGGTTATGACAAACAATGCTGCTATGAACATAGTTGAGCACATGTCCTTGTGGCACGATTGAACATCCTTTGAATATATACCCAAAAGTGGTACTACTGGGTCTTGAGGAAGATTGTTTCCTAATTTTCTGAGAAATCGCCACATTGACATCCAAAGGGATTGTACCAGCTTGCATTCCCATCAGCAATGCAGTAGTATTCTCTTTTCCCCACAACCTCTCTAGCATAAGTTATCAGTATTTTTGATCTAGGCCATTCTTACAGGTGTAAGATAGAATCTCAGAGTTGTTTTGATTTGCATTTCTCTGATGACTAAGGATGTTGAACATTTCCTTAAGTATCTTTTAGCCATTTCAGATTCCTCTGTTGAGAGTTCTCTATTTAGGTCTGTACTCCATTTTTTAATTAAATTATTTGTTTTTTTGATGACCAGTTTCCTGTGTTCTTTGTATATTTTGGAGATCAGACCTCTGGAAGATTGTTTCCAATTCTGTAGGCTGTCATTTTGTCTTGTTGACTATGTTCTTTTCTTTATAGAATCTTTTCAGTTTCAGGAGGTCCCATTTATTAATTGTTTCTCTCAGTGTCTGTGTTGCTGGGGTTATATTTAGGAAGTGGTCTCCTGTGCCAATGCGTTCAAGTGTATTTCCACCTTTTTTTAAAAAAAAAAATCTTTCCTAGGTTTTATGTGAATGTACATTGCTGAACGTTGGGAACCCTTATGTAAGCATATCAAAGAGTTCTATAATAGCCCAGAATGGAGTATATCAAAGGTTTTGTGGATAAATTCACTGTAAGGGTAGCAATCTGCAGTCCTCTGTGTACATTGGAAACTGGGAACTGAATCCAACAGAAAGGAGGGCCATGCATGGCTTTTGTCTGCATTTATAGTACCTGAGACCATGCCCCAAGGGGATGATATTCAAAAGACTATTGGCTAAAGGAGTTTCCACAACACATATTTCATCTGCAATTATAGCTTCTGGTGAGACGAATAGTCATGTTTGTCAGAGTTATATATAGCAATTTATTGGGCTATATCCTCTTTGGACAAGTTAACTTGAACTTTGGAATTGAGCATTGATTTGTTCTTATGTTCCTTTTTCTTCTGAATTTCAGATAACCACACCAGTCACTCCAAGGTGGAGGGGAAACATCAAAAATGCACTTTACAAGTTGTATTCTTATCATTCTTAAGAAAGATACATTCAGTGTCTTACCCTTTTTATTAAAAATAGATTCTTCTCTCATGCACCATATCCTGACCACAGTTTCTCCTCTGATCCAGCCTTTCCAAATCCCTCCCATCTCTTTTCTTCCCAAAATTCACTCCCCTTCCATTAAAATTTTTCTTAATTGTATTTAATTCATTAATATTAGAGAGCCATTGAAAATACTTTAATTGAAATTAAATAGATAAAAAATTAAAATGTGAAAAAAATGAGAGTGGCATTGTCCTGTTGATTCCACATACTCCATGCATAACAGATCTAATGTAGGATTCCCCTCTGTAGGCTGTGAATATGTTATAAACATTGGTTAATAAATAAACTGCTTTGGGACTATGGAAGGGAAGAATAAGGCAAGGCAAAAAATCCAAACAGAGATATAGAGAGAAAGCAGGCAGAGTCAAAGAGACACCATGTAGCTGTCGAAGGAGATAGATGCCAGAACACCAAAACCTTATGTGGTAGGCCACAGCTTCATGGTGGCACACAGATGAATAGAAATGGGTTAATTGAAGTTGGAAGAGTTAGCTAGAAATGTGTCTAAGCTATAGGCCAAACAGTGTTGCAATTAATATAGTTTCTGTGTTGTTATTTGGGTCTGGTCAGCCGGGAAATGAATGAGCAATCTCTGCCTAGACAGATCTATACGTTTCTATGCTTTCCGATCCACTGCAGCAGATAGAAGCTTTCCTGCTCCTATGAACCTAAGCATGGAACACAGCACAGGTGGCTGTAAGGTGGAGCAAGGAGACACTCGAGCATCAGGTTTCTCACCTATCTCCTCACCAGGAAGGGGCTGGCTGAAGCTGCCTGTCTCTGCATTCACTCTCTTTCCAGGGAGTGTCTAAACCACTGTCCTGAAAAACAGTGCTATCTATTCCAGTTAGGAAGAATCAGGACAAGAAAAAGAGGTGGTCTCAGTCTTGTTTTCTTTTTTTAAATTTAAGAGTATTTAGAATAAATACCTTTCTCACATCATATGTTGTAGTAATAGTAACGG
>NC_022027.1:19476803-19509094 GCF_000317375.1 Microtus ochrogaster
AAATAAATAAATAAATAAATGCTGAGACGAAGCATTATGAGACAAAAATCTGCAAAAATACAATTTAATATGTTGTGTGTTGGTCACCTACTATTGGGCAAGGGGTTTCCTCAGGTGACATTTGTATACTAAGACTATGCTCTAGAAAACTAATTTTTCTTCTGTGAGCAGTTATTAATTTGAGAGAGCTTCTTCGTTGGGATGGAAAATCATGTCTACTTCCCCACCCCCCTTAGTGATGGGATCCCATTGGGCTTAGGGCTGAATAAATCCTTTACATACTGAAAAGATAGCTCAGACATATAGGCTAGACTCACAAACAAAACAAAAAATGTAATGGTTATTTTTGTGAAACAACAGTATAAAAGACACAAATCAATAAATAAAGTCCTAACTTTAAATCACTGTGGTATTAATTACTCAAGACTATCTTCAGTTTTTGCCTTTTCTTTTTTTATATCTCTCCTAATAAACCCAAGTAACTACTTTTATCTCAGGTATGTCCATAAAGCACAGGTCTTGCCAAACTCAATAATCAATATTGGCAATGACATATATGTTGGACCAATAAGAATACTGTCTGAAACTTCTTGCTCATCTATCTATCTATCTATCTATCTATCTATCTATCTATCTATCTATCTATCTATCTATCCATCTATCTATCTACCATCCATCTGTGTATCATCTACTTCTTTCTCCCTATGACTCAAAGGTATCCATAAGCTTAATTCTTTAAGCATTTTGAAACATCTTTAAAGGTATGGAAATGTATTTACAATTTTATTTTAGCCAGATTAAAGACTGGGCAAAGCTATTTCTTGAATTATTTTTTGCATTACTGATAGTGGGGAAATGAAAGTTAGCTTTGAATCCAAGTCAGCCACAATCTGAAGTTATTTGATTCTGTTTGCTATATTTAGGTTATAATGCAGTGAAATTGATGTTAAAAATCATGTGATTTTTAGAGGAAGATTAATAGAAATATAATATTGAACTTTTAAAGAAATAAGTAGGGTAATATGGACTATTTTATTTTCCCCTTCCTAACTAATAAGAAATATAACACTAAAAGTATCAAAACAAATAAAATTTGGTAATTATTGTTAGTATAAGATTACAAGAGAAAATGATGGTAACCAAGAGTGAACTAAAGAATTTGTTCTCAATTTATCTGATAATGGCCAGATTTAGTGAAAGACCTACTGGTAGCAAATTTTCCATTTTTTAAAAATATGTGGCAGTTATCCACATATAAAGTAACTTAGGCTTTTTTAAAGCTATGTGACAGTATCCACATATAAATTAGCATAGGGTTTTTTAAAGATAAGTTGCAGTTATCCACATATAAATTAGCTTAGGGTTTTTTAAAGGTATCTGGTAGTTATCCACACATAAATTAACTTATGGTTTTTTTTAAAGATATGTGGCAATTATCCACATATAAAGTAACTTAAAAACTTTCAAAGATATGTGGCAATTATCCACATATAAAGTGAAGTCCCAATTGTACTTAAGAATAAGATATAAATGCTGTATAGGCCAATACTAAATGAGTCAAACAAAATATATCTGTAGATTATCTGTGATCTTCTAAATTCTAATTTGTAACTTCTGTGAACTCAACATATTTACTGAGGTTTGTTAGGGGCAAACACAACACAGGGAGATAAAAGAGCCAGTATGTTAGTTCCTTCTCTCATTATTGTGACCAAATGCTTGACAAAACAAGCAAATTAAAAGAAAAGTGCTCTTTGGTTCCCAGTTCAGAGAAACAGATTCTATCAGAGTAGGAAAGGCCCATTAGCAGGGGCAGATTGCTCCATGATGATAACCAGGAAGAAAAAAGAATATCTATATGCAGTCTGGGTCCTCAGGGAAACAAATAATGCTAGCCATGTTTATGATTGAGTCTATCTCTTTGGCTAAACATTTCTAAAGAGTCTCTCAATTATATGTCTAGAAATGTATCTCTTAGGTGATTTTGGATCCAGACAATTGACAAAATTAGTCTTCACAGATCTACCCCTTGTTAAATATATCACTCTTAGAACGCAACTGTCAGAAGTTAAGATAAAACAACAAAATGTTTCCAAATGAATTTATTCATTTACTACATCTTATTTTTAGTATTCAACAGAGTATAATAAAATAGGGATAATATTTTTAAAAAGAGTGTATAGATTTTTTCCAGCATACTGTTAAACAACTTAGGAATATAGAAATAACATACAGACGCATTGTTCATCATCTTCCTCCTCCTCCTCCTTCTACTTTGGT
This sequence comes from Microtus ochrogaster, assembly GCF_000317375.1. Taxonomy (NCBI): domain Eukaryota; kingdom Metazoa; phylum Chordata; class Mammalia; order Rodentia; family Cricetidae; genus Microtus; species Microtus ochrogaster. Next base: position 19,479,084 of record NC_022027.1, read on the forward strand.
GAGTCCTATTTGTGCTGGCAAACTGCTTTTAGGTATGCATGGTCTCCCATGGGCAGCTGAGGATAGGGAACCTGAAATGACCCTATCCTATAGCAATACTGACGAATATCTTGCATATCACCATAGAACCTTCATCTGGTGATGGATGGAGATAGAGACAGAGACCCACACTGGAGCACTGGACTGAGCTCCCAAGATCCCAATGAGGAGCAGAAGGAGGGAGAACATGAGCAAGGAAGTCAGGACCACGAGAGGTGCACCCACCCACTGAGACAGTGGGGCTGATCTATTGGGAGCTCACCAAGGCCAGCTGGACTATGAAAAAGCATGGGATAAAACCAGACTCTCTGAACATGGCGAACAATGAGGGCTGATGAGAAGCCAAGGACAATGGCACGGGGTTTTGATCCTACTTCATGTTCTGGCTTTGTGGGAGCCTAGCCAGTTTGGATGTTCACCTTCCTAGACATGGATGGATGGGGGAGGACCTTGGACTTTCCACAGGGCAGGGAACCCTGACTGCTCTTTGGACTGGAGAGGGAGGAGGAGAGGAATAGGGGGAGGGGAGAAGGGTGGGAGGAGCGGGAGGGAAATGGGAGGCTGGGAGGAGGCAGAAACTTTTTTTTCCTTTTCTCAATAAAAAAAAAAATTAAAAAAAAAACCTGACTTTTCCTTTCCTAAAACATATCAAATACCAATAACTCCTCATTTGGTGGTGGGAATTCTTGCCTGCCTTCCCAACCCATGCTGAGATATGGGCTTGAATTTGCAATAAGCCATGTGAATACTTTTACAATCATTGTGAGTTTATATGTGCAACATTCCCTTTGTTCCCAGAAGAAATAACTCCTTTAAAGTCACTCACAACTTCAGGCTCTTACAATCTTTCCTTGCCTTTTTCCAAAATGATCACTGGACCAATATGTTATGAACCTAAATTTTAGAGTCAAGAACTCTGTGTGTCTTCTTTTCTGCACTTGGACCAGTTGAGGTTCTCTGGGGTTAACTGTCATCTACTGCAAGGAGAGAATTCTTTGATAAGAACTGAGAGTTGAACAAATTAATAGGTTTTAAAATAAACCATTATGGATCATTTTGATACTATGTCTACTTCTCAAGATATAGTAATAAGCTCTCCATTAAGTATTAAGATCCATAAATCCACAGATTTGTGAGTCTGTTAGCATTTCCAGGTATGGGTCCTATCTTATTGAGCAGTTCTAAGAACCAATCAGGAATGGTTAGCTACTCCCATAATATTCATGTCACTATAATACCAGTGGGTATATCTTGTTAAAGTACCCATTACTCTAGATTACAAAGTTCTCAATTCGGTGACATTTAGAATTATCTCTCTTGTATAAAATTTAGTCCGTATGCTTGAAACTTCCAGGTAAATATCAGCTTTATATCATATGGTATATGACTTAGATAAGTAGTATTGTCAGCAAAGGGTTCCTACTGTGAATATCTGAAGACTAAACAAGAGCATTTACAATTAAAAATATTTTGACATATTGAACTCCAGTGGCCAACAACTGTAAAGGAAGGAACCTATTCCTGGTCTGGGGATTATATTGTCTAGTATGTGGCATTTAATTCAGGTGTTTAATTCAGGTATATTAAGAATTTAAGTAGACTTATCTTTTAAATCAAACCTTATAGTTTGTGTATATATATATATATATATATATATATATATATATATATATATGGATAAATAGTATATATGGAGAAATCTAATTTAGTGTAGTGTGATGTTCTATCCTATAAACCCAAAATAAATATAATTATAAATGAAGACAGAGATATCATAAAAGAAACCAGTGAGTGAGTTTCCTCTATGGTCCCCATTCTACATTTAAGGACAGTCATATTAATAACTGAACTGTGTTGCTGTTGAGTTTATATGCCACTAATAAATTTTTTTGTAACTTAGGGCTGCAAAGAGTAGACAAACCATACATCCTAGTATTTGTTGATTTAAAAATAAAAGACAACATCATTCTTAAATTTAAGGAAAAAATAAGTAAACTCAGATTCTCCCATTGAATTAATTGTGAAAATATTATTCTTACAGTCTCGAAATGACAAAATCATGTTACAAAATTAAATAAGAGCAGAGAGTACATCCTTGCTTCCCTAAAAGCAACAGATGTGTAAGCCTCTCTGGTTTCTACTTTTCGTTTTATGAGAATAATAGCTCACCACTCTTTCAAGGTTAAATTATTTAAAAGATAGACTGAATTGCAGAGAATATATGAGGCTTTTCAAAACATGTGTCTAAAACAAATCTGTTTTGTGAGATGAAGGCTCAAAAACACCAAGACACTGTGTTGAATGTAAAACGTACTTCTGAAAGTGAAGAACTGGCAACTATTTTGATGAGCTTAAATCTTGACAAGGTTCAATGCTTCTTTGTCTCAAAATAGCCATCAACACATCCCACACCTCTTTCAAGGTTTTCTAAGTGGTTTCTTAAGACTTTCCATAAAAATTTCATGGTACACTACTTACTTATGAATGACAGACACATCATTGTGTATCTTTTAATTCCATGCAATTGTCACAATATAGATAGAATAATACAATACTCAGTTCTCACAGCACAGAAAACATATAAAAATGTGTCCTTTTATTACATACACCAATACCTTCATTCTAATAACAGCCTCAGATCTGCACATTATTGAAGGCTAAATAGACAATGTAAAAACATTAAAGCAAAATCTCATAGGAATCATAATGGAGTTCAGAAAAACAACATTCTCCCTCTATACTTTCTCCTATAACTAGAGAAAGGGCTAGAAAACAGATAGCTAATAGTGAAGTATATCTTCACTTATAGATAAAGGAGTTAATACTATATTTACAAATATATGAGTATACAAGAAACTTACAACTGAATTGTATCTAGCATTCAGAAAAAATGCAGCTGTGATGCCAAAACTGTGTTTAATCTGGCAATGGAAAATGGCTAGGTGGATAAAATGTTTCCTGTCTATTACTTTGATTCCCACTCACCCATCTCCCAAAAAATAAGCATGTTGGTTTCACTGTGGTTCATACTTTTCATCCAGTTTTTGATAGACAATACTGTATCCAGGCTTGACATTTGACCTTCCCATGGTGTACTACTCTGATTCTAGAGATATGGGCAAACAATGGGCCAGCAATAACAACTCAGAATTTTGTCATTGTCATCCCCATTCTGGTTTCCAGTACCTGAGATGGTCAATGTCAATTTGTATCTTATATTTTTTGGTAAATAAAATTTCAAAATATATACTTTATGTAAATAAGGCCTAGTTTCCTTTTTCTACATAGTGGAGCTTATAATGTCTAAATGTTCCTTTTCTCCTACAGTTCTAGTGTACAGCATTAGGTGTACCTGATAGAGATGATACACAATTTTTTATTTCAACTACTATTTCATCTCTTAACTCTGATCTGGGATATCTTGAGACATCCTAAAGGCAGAGAATTATAGTTAATGAATTGTGTCTCATTAAATTTGACCATAGTATGGTTCATTATGGTACACAATAAATGTGCTTAAAATAAAGTAAATGTTCATAGGAATAATAGGGAAGGGAGTGAATCAATAGGGCCAATCACCGTGAAACACAATTTTTGTAAGTATATGTAATGTTGTTTCTGGCAAGGAATGTGATAGATAAAGCAGCCTGTACTGGACAATACCATGCCTCCGAACATTCCACACTCATAAGCCTCTGAAATATAAGCATATCCACCTGAAAACATTAGTGGAGATTAAAGGCACTGATTTATCTAATGACAGAGACCTGCTGGCAAATCATAGTCATGCATCTCTCCTTTCTTTTATCATAGCGAGAATCTGACACTTCTTATTTCACTGGACCTCTATAAATTTTCCACTTTACCAGTCTGTATCTACTTGATTGGTGTTTCAAGTCACTGAAGCCCTGTTACAGAGATATAGAAACAAGGGCTCTAGGCCTCAAATGTAATAAAAATTCCTTTAAACTACATTATAGGCAGTAAAATAGCAGCAAAACACACCTACTCTGACCACAGGCAACTAATCATCCTTGAGGATAATGAGATTTATCTAAGACATTTATCTGGCCAAACAAAGCAATGTTCAGAAAAGAAGTATTGCGAATCAGCAATCACTCTATGGAAAGAAAAACAACTTAGATTAAAATGCCTCATTGTTATGACCACGTGAATTGTTAAGACGTTCAATCTATTTTGCAATGCCATCCGATTTGGTAATCTTCTATTTCCTTGAAAATGTCCTTTTCAATGCCTCTCTCCACTTTAGATAGTGTGGTGCTTTTATTTTTTTCTTGATGGGAAATGTTCCCTGTAGGCCCATGTATTTGAATGTCTATAGAGCCTTTCGGAAGGTGGAGACATGGAGGAAGTTGGCTGCTATGGCTAGGCCTAGAAGGTCAATCAATAGCTTCACCTCACTTTCTATTCATTCTTACTGCTTATGTGTATACTTTCAACTTTACTCTTTGCTGCATGTTCTGACTGCTTGCTGCCATGTCTCCTTCAGCATTGTGAACAAAAAAAAAAAAATCTGGCACCATAGGTCAAAATAAATCAAATTAATCTTTGTCTTGATATTTTCTTATAGCACAGAAAGGTAACTAAAACATAAAGCCAAAGATAAAATATTTAATTCTAACTGAAATTTTACATATATTCCTTTAGTTTCTCATACCTATTTAATGTGTTTTTGTTAAAAGCTGTCATTATGAGAGGAAGAAACACCAATGACTTCATTCAGTTTATTCTGTGTTGGCCATGTACTGCTGGACATGGAACCTGCCCTTAGCAGTAGATTGTGCACCCCAGTGAGAGTCTTTTGGAAAGAACTATCTTTTTCATTTGCAAGTGAACATCAGTTACATATAGCTTCTGAGTTAGGAATGATTCTATTAGCACTGGGACCCTCTCTGGCAGAGACTGTTGCAGCCCTGTGTATGCTACCATAGTCTCTCAGAGTTCATGTGTATGTATGTCAGCCATGCTTTTTCTCTAACTCCTTTTGATCTGCTTGTTCGTTTATTGGTTTTATCCTATTTTGTTTTGTTTGTTTGTTTTTTTGAAGATTTTTCTTAAGGCAGCAGGGTAATAGGTGAGAAAGATTAAAAAATGATTTTTAATTTGATGTATTTCAGAGTAATGTCATTGTTTATTAAATTTTGTAAATGTTTAAAAGAATATGAACAGAGGCTGAGGCCATAGGTGAATGTCAAACTTAACTTTTAGTAACCTGCATTTGGAAAGGAATATATAATTATACACCCCCCACACACACACAGACAAACATACGGTTTTTATCTCTCCAATGACAATATTGAAAAGAAGTAATTTTTTTCATTTACAATTGGTGATAGCTTCTAAGTTAGGAATGGAGGCTTGTATTTATTTTTCCTCTTAGCATTGGGACCTTATCTGGCACAGACCCATGCTGGTCCTATGAATGCTACCACAATTTCTCTGGGTTCATGCTTGTTGGTCTTGCTTTTTCTTTGACTTTGTTATGTGTGTATGTGACAAGTATTTACCTGGAAACACCATATAATAGTGGCAGCAATCCCCTAATTACACATCTCAATCCACCAAGTAAAACCTCCAGTACATTACATCTGTTGAGTCATTGGCAAAGGAATCCCAATGAAGCACTCAAACAACACAGGCTTTTCCAATGCTATTGAAGCTTCTTCAGAACCAATGGTAAGGCTCAGTTGCTGAAGATACAACTTACTTATACCATCAAACATGGGAAAAATCAAAATCATCTCCAACCATAGGCTTCACTCCAGTGGACAAGCATTCATGATGTTAGAAATTACTTTGCACACCCTGAGAAGCAACAAGTCATCATCATTTTCATCTGCAAGAAACCCATGCCCTACAACAGAGACGTGTCTCCAGGAGATTCTGGTACAAAAGAGACACAAATGCTACGTGAGGAACCAGCCATTGTTTTCTATTGGATTTAAGACACACTCCATGAAATTTAATGCATAATTTACATTGCTAAAGTGGCCAAGAACCTGAGGCTAAACAAGTGATGGGCCCAGGGAAAAACCTGCTATTATTCTGCTAATTGAACATAACAATAAAATCACTCATAAAACATATTGCTATACCCATAGATTTGTGCATCACTAAACACTCTTCAGAGTAGTTTCTTCTTGATATAGATGGTAATTAAAAAAGATTCCCACAATTGCATAATGTGCAGAGAGTGAGATACTTTGGAGAATTCAGCCCTAAATGGAATGTCTTTCTTAAACCTCTGTCTTCAAGGAAACATCTTAAACACAGAATAAAACTGATATACACATAAGCTCACAGAGACTGCAGCAGAATGCTGAAGGCCTGCACCAGTTCAAATCAGACAAAATTTCAGCACTGAGAGGGAAAAAGGGACATAAAGTCTCATCTCTGTTTAAGAAGTTATTTGCAACTGATACCTACTGGAAAAGTGAAAATCAGTTTATCCAATGATTGCACATATAAACCATACCTCAGGGCAAGTCCCACGCCTAGGAGTAGCTCTCTCTGGGCATAGTTGTGTTTGAATTTTTATTTTATTTTTGTAATTTTCTTTGTCTTATTGACTTTCTATTTTTAAGTCTGTTTTGATCTTCATTTTTTATTTTTGTTGTTGTAGTTCCTGTTTTATTTTTCAGAGAGAGAGAAAAAAACATAAAGTTGTTGTGCAGAAGTGAGAAGGATCTGGAAAGAGTTGAAGGAGGAATATATTAAAAGTATTTCTGTATGGAAAAAAGTTTCTAATAAAAATTTTAAATTTTTAGTAATTTTTTAAAAACTAAAACCTTATTTGGCAGATTACTTTGTTTTGACAATGTGTCTATCAAGGAGCTACGTGTAAAAGCTTTTGATACAAACTATTATTTGTATTATTGTGAGCTGATGTGACATCTTAGTAGTAAGGTCTAGAAGAGGAAGTTAAGTCAATGATGGGGACATACTTGAAAAGGCTATCAGGACTCTGATCTCATATTCACAGAATACGAAATGTGCTTCCAGAATATGCTTCCTCCATTTTATATTGTCAGATGATAACCCCAAATGCAGGGAGTCAAAAGAGCATAAACTTAATTCTCTAAAACCATGAACCAAAACAAATCTCTACTCTTAAAAAGTTGATTATTTTAGGTAATTTTGTTACGATGATGAAAGGCTGGTAGTTTAGAATTTCTTTTGTTCCAAGACAGCTTACCAATAAATAAAATACTGACCTTGGTGTTCTTATAAGATTTCCAGTTTCCTAATCAAAACAATTACATAAAAAATTGCCAGGATAGCATGAGTCTTAGCTATCACCCGCTCTTGCTCTTTAGAGATTTAGAGCATTCATTCTGGAATTAGAAATCTTGAGTGAAGAAATCTTGGGTGAACTCTGTAAAGGCACAGAAAGTAATGTGTGCACAGTCGAAGATCACTGTGAGTTAGTAAGTCACCAGAGGCAAGAAGAAAATTATGGCGAATGTCTTCAGAAGAAATGCATCCTGCTTATATCTTGATCTCAGATTTTTAGCATGAAAAATTCTGCATATTCTGTTGTTTTATTTGTATACTTTGTGATACTCTATGTGTTATGGTATCTCAGTGGTACTTGGGTTAATATTCCCAACCATATTATAAACATTTGTATTCGTCTAGTATTATTATCAATTTTAAAAAAAAATGAAAGATCTTTATTCTGATGCACTTGTTAAAACTTTTGAAGTGGTTTCTTAGAAAGTATACAGAAAAGTCAGGAGCCTAGTGAAAAGTAGAAAAGCATTCTCAACTGCGGTTGATTTAGAAAGAAACTGTTTTTAAAAGTAAAGACAAACATGAGTGGCATAAAAAAATATGTTGAGACACCAAGGAGTAGCAATTGCAAAGCAATGATTCTATGCCCCAGTGTAGAGGAGGAAACTGGGTCATTATACTTAGCCGAGAGCTGTCCCTGAGATATAAATTCCACCAGGCCAGACTTAGCATCTTTTAGAGCCAATTGTGGCCAAAACCACGTCCAGAGCCACAGCTGAAAAAAAAAATTACTCTGATCTTCTGGAGTGTTCTATTAGCTGATGCCATCCAGAAACTAGAGGGCAAAGAGTTCCTGGTGATGTAGTCTGTAATGGTCAGCCATTCAGGACCCAGAGCAAGACAGCAGGGCAGAGAAAGGGGGTTGAGGGCACAGGGAGAGCAATGAAAGCCAAGGTTCAGTGGGACACACTGGGCCATAAATAAAAGCTGCCAGCTAAAATGGCTTAAGGCTTTTATAAGGGGAAAGGGCTGACTGTAGAAAATTTCAGTCATTTTAGCTTCTTAGTGCTGTCACAACACTAGTTCAACTTCTTCACAATTCTCCATGTTTTCTGCCAATTTCACAGAAGATCTACATTTCCAAATCATCATCATACATGGGAATTCAATGCCTAAAAATAAGTTTAGATATCAGAGAACTCCTTCTTTATTGTTTTTTATTTCTCTTTTAGGTCATTTTTTAATATAAAAATCTGTTTCTTTTGGCTAGATATGGTTAATGTAACTACCGCCAATGCTATGGATGATAAGATGAGTATATCATTATCACCTTAAGTTAATTACTCATAGCATGGGTCAGATACACTGCCTATGAGAAGAAGCCACCTCCCCATGATAAAAAGAGAAAAAGAACAAAGTATAATCAGATATACATGAAAGGCTAGTACTCCCTTATATCCAAGACCTCAAGATCAAAATAGGAATCTACACTTCCAGTCTTGACAGCATCCTGTGCTCCTCTCAATCTCCATCTCCAGTTCTGGGAAAGTTTGGCCCTTACATTATACTCTCAACTTCAACAAAGCAACCTCTAGTTCTATAATTGCCTCAGCAATCACTGAGCTGCTCCCTACTAATTATCAGACACAGTGCGACATCAAAATATCATCGACAATTTGTCTTGAATATGGTGGTGTATGGACAAGCTGGAATATAAGGCGTCATGGCAGATTGTGACAATATACTAGATATTTAGTTCAACAATTAATTTTCATAAAAATCAACATTGATGATTGCATGAAAATTGTTCTCAAAAAAGTGTCAAAAGGCCAATTTTAAACTTTATTTTCTTGTGCCATGCAATGTATCTTTCAAGAGAGTATCATACGTTTTCGTACCCTGTGTCAGTATCTATTAACTCAGCAACTCTCAATTAGTGCGTCATAATTCCTTTGTGAGTTGAAGGGGGACCCTTTGGCGAGGATCACCGAAGATCATCAGAAAACACGGATGTTTACATTACATTTCCTAACAGTAGAAAATAAAAGTTATGAAATACCAATAAAAATAATTTATGGTTGGGCATCACCACAACACAAGGAACTATCGTCTTAAAGGGTTCCAGAATTAGGAATGTGGGGAAGCACTGAGTTAGATCACGTGAAGTTAATGATCTAACTCAGTCCTTCCCCACATTCCTAATTAACTGTAAAGTTAAGTTACTCCATCACCTGACTCAAACAGATTTTAGTTGCTAATGCCACCATAGCTTGAACTTGAAGGTTTTCCCCTATTTCACTTGGCAGTTATTAATACACTAATGGTGCATGACAGTGTCTGGAAACAATGGCTAATGTAGGCAGTTTGGGTTTATTTCTGTAAATGAGCCAGTCCTCTGATACCAGCTGATTGTCCACTTAGACAAAGACTATACTTCATACTTAAAGAACTACATAGATTTCTATATTTTAAAAATCTTATACTCAATGTTACTTTTATTTTCCCACATATCTCACAAATTTAGCACATTCACAGTTATCACATTTAAATCTCTCATTTCACACATAAAATGATAATTTAACATTTTTATTCTGTGTGAAAGATAACCTTAGAACACTTTAAATAATTGACTCGTGTTGGCGGAGACTGTTCGTTCATTCCCAGACGCTCAGACTCAAAATAATCACACAGAAACTATAGTATTTGCAATACTGTTTGGCAAATAGCTTAAGCATATTTCTAGCTTGCTCTTATATCCTAAACTAACCCATCTCCACTAGTCTGTGCACCTCCACAAGGACATGGCCTAGTGGCAAAGTTTCAGCTGGCTCTGGAAGAGGCATCTGTCTCTGTGGTGGCTACATGGCTTCTCTCTGACTCTGTCTACTCTCTCTATATAGCTTTTCCAACCTGGCTATATTCTGGTAAGCTGAAAGCATTTTTTTATTCATTAGCCAATAAAAGCAACACATACACAGAAGGACTTCCCACACCAGACTTTTATAGGTACATTTTGTATTTTAAGAAATTAAGCAAGGACTGCCCGCCTCCATCCAGGTTTAGTAAGTTGAGCATCCAAACTGCCCAGGCCCCCCCAAAGACAACACGTGCAGTAGGATCAAAAACCCATTGCCCTTGTTCTTGAGTTCTCAGTAGTCCTCATTGTCCGCTATGTTCAGCGAGTCCGGTTTTATCCCAGGCTTTTTCAGACTCCGGCCAGTTGGCCTTGGTGAATTCCCGAAAGAACATCTCCATTGTCTCAGTGCCCTCCTCTGGCATGCGGGCATACATGGAGGCAGAATGTTGTATACATAACAAATAAATAAATAAATAAACAAACAAACAAATAAATCTTCTAAAAAAGAAATTAAGCAAATTCAAAATGTCTCAACTGCAAGTTCTTAAGGTGTTCTCAGTTAATTTGTTCTCATTTCTGTAAAATGCAAATTAGCTTTGAGCTGTTTCATGACCATATATTAATAGTGATGCAAGGAAAATATTCCTTTCTGTAGCAGTCCTTAAGATGACACCACGGCAGTTACTCTCTTCTGACATTACAACTGATCCTCGACTGAAGAATGATGTACAGTGTATTAACATCTCATTGAAAATCTACATTGTAAACTGATGAAGAGAGCTTTAAACATCTCTTGATTCTTAACAGTAAACAACCAATGCTCCCTAATTTCTGTTTCCACAATAAACCCAAAACTTTATGTATATTAGTGCAATGTGTAATGAAAAGAGATTATGAGTCCAGGAAGTCTATTCATTACATGTCCTTGTGAGATCTTGAAAAGAAACAATAAAGAATATAGACTGTGCAATATTCAAAAAATAAACAAATTTAAAAGAACATGGGCATTGTTATCACTAATCTGGGCATACTTAAGGATATATATATATATATATTCAAACTTTGCATTAAACAACTTTGCTGCTAGGTTGGAAACTCTACTTCTGAGATACTTCTCAAATAACTGTCATAAAAGCCTTATAAGCATCTAGGCAGTTTAAAACATAAAACATACATTTAGCATGATTTGAGTTGGATTTGCTTGCCAGAATTGTTCCTTTCACAAATTTTCAAATATAAAATTATGGTGAGGTTCCAATATGACCTGTTGTAAATCCTTTGGGAAGGCAATAAGATATACCTGGACCTTGCAACACGGATTAAGGCTAGAGACAAGGTTACAGATTCTTTTATAGTTCTATTAATTCACTGGTCTCGGCAACTTTGTATAATATACATTACTAAATCACCATGTGCTGTTTAAGCTGTTGAAGGCAGACTCTAGGAGCAAGGAGGACCTCCTCTCTTTCAGACCCAATTGTATTTCTGTAAAGAATGCACTGAAATCACTGTCCTGGATCAGACTGTGCCCTTTAGTTTTTTTATGGAAAACACAAAACAGCAGCAAATAACTAAGGATGTTAAGAGCATTGTATCCTTGACAACAGACATTCCTACTGTTATCCCATGTTCCTTCCTTCCTTCCTTCCTTCCTTCCTTCCTTCCTTCCTTCCTTTCTTTTTTTCTTTCTTTCTAGCTTCAGTTAGAACAGGAAACTAGAACCTCATTAAGAGAGACTCTCAATTGGAAATTAGAGTAAAACCTCTCTTTCTCTGTTGAGTTTATAAGCCCCACCATTTGATGACATTGCCTTTGTTTGTTCTTTCAAACAAGTTTTCCCAATAACTTCTGCTGTATGTTGGAAGTGCCATATTTGTTAATGCCTTGCTACCTATCTCCTGTTTCTATCTGCTACTTGCTACTTTCTTCTTTAACTTCAGCAACATGCTAAAATTACTCATTCATTTGAAACAGAAAAGATAGCTGTCAGATCATTTTTCCGGATAGTAAGGAACACTATTAGAAGTCATAAAAAGAGATTAGAATTCAGTCACATGACATCCACTGCCAAAAGTTTTCTATATTCTTGATAGTAATTATTCTGTCTCTCACACGGTATTATATATGTCTCATTTTTCCTTTTGAGTGTATGGTTCATAGTGTGTATGGTGTTCTCTGATGTGTGTGTGTGTGTGTGTGTATGTGTGTGTGTGTGTTGTACATATGTAATATGTTTGTGCAGATGTGTTCACAGGTGCATTATGGTGCATATGTAAATGTGTAAGTATCCACAGTGAAGGCCAGGGATACCTTTATTGATCTCTCTCAATCTTCTTTGAGACATGGTTCATAACTGGAAACAAAACTCATTGATTTACCTAATCTAACAGGATAATGAACATCAATAATACATCTTTGTCTGCCCCGACATAGATTGGGGTTGCAGGTGAATACTGACATGACCAGCATTTTACAAAAGTGCTTGAACTGAACTTTGGTCCTCACGCTTGATTGACAAGCACTTGGTCAATTGAGTCATTTTCTCAGCCTTAGAATTGCATGTGCCTTGATGTCTCCATTTTCTCTGAAAAAAAAAAATAAGCGAATATATCCATTCAGGAAAAGAATAATTTTCGGTCGAACGATAGTTGAATGAGACTTTCTTTAAATGTTTTACGATCAAATAATCTGACAGACTAAAAGAATTTCAAACATGTAAAAAGGAATCACAGTTAATGTGGTTGGAATTCTTTCCCAGACCAATGAAATATGTCACCGCAATGCCCATGATTTACTGTACTTCTTGTCTAGGTGGACTAGTCATCAAAGGAAGATGCTAAATGGCATACAATTTGAACAAATGATACTAAATGTGGTCTTCCTTAAGAATATGGAATTACAGTTTTCCAGACATAATCTTCCAAATCCAAATACTGATAGAACTGCTCTGCATGTCTGAAGGGGATGTTTTTAATCTATTCTCCGCTCAAGAGTATAAGAGGTTGCTAAAACCTCAAATACTAATGGAGAGAGTGGACATCCTTATCTTTTTCCTGATTTTAGGGGAAATGCTTTTAATTTCTCTCAACTTAGGTTGGTAATGACTGTGAATTTGCTATAAAGTCTTTAATATGTTGAAGTGTGTCCTTTGTATCCTTTGTCTTTCCAGGACTTTTACCAGGAAGGGATGTTGGATTTTATCTAAAGGGTTTTTTTGTATCTAATAAAATCAGCATGTGCATTTGTGTTTTAGCCAATTTATGTGATTTATACATGTTGGACAAATGCCTTTATCTCTGAGATGAAGCCAACAAGATCATGCATGGTAAACTTTTTTGATGTGTTCTTCGATTAAGTTTTCAAGTACTTCATTGAGTGTGAGGTATACCTTACAAATATTTGCAAATCCTGGATCAATTGTAGTTAGTAGGTTCTTAAATTGATGATGAAGGTGGAAAGGTAATATCAATAAAGACATAATAAGAAGCCCCACTTTGGGCCATACTGAGATTCCCATAAATTTATGATGCCAAATTCATTTCTCCACTGAAAGGATTATAATTTACCATGAATCCTCTCATACTTTCAGGGTATGAAAATTCTCCTACTTCAGTTTATACAACTTACATTACTCCTTCCAAACCAGTGTGCTCTCTGATTCTGAAAAAACATTCATACCATCACTAATTTCCTCAACTTTACATGTTTTCCTCCCTCACCCACTCTAATGACTTTCTTGATTCTACCCAATAATTGTCTCCTAAATTAACATGTAGCAAAATTAATTAAAAAAACAGGGACAGATATTGGGGTTCAACTTGAAAGTCAGTAAAGCAAAACAGGAAGCCACTGGCTCTTACCTCTAGTTCAGTCCGAAATGGCAATCCTGCCTCCAGTGATTCTCAGAATGAGACTGTGTGTGAGAGATGTCTCCTCCCATCTTATACTCCTTTTTAGGGCTTGGATTAAAGGTGTGCACAACTACTGCCTGGTTTCTGTGACAAACTACTGTAGCTACTGGGATTAAAGGTGTGTGTCACCACTACCTGGTCTGTAAGGTTGAGTACGGTAAATGTTTGAATTCTCTGATCTTCAGGCAAGCTTTATTTATTAAAATATAAATAAAACATCACTATATAATATGTTTATCCTCAGTTATTTTAAAGCCATGTCCTCTTAAAGAGTGTATATGTTTCTTTTACTTCCGTGTTACCCACACAGAAAACGTAAGGTCCTGCTATTAGATTCTGCCAAATCTACCTATGAGTATTGATTCTCAGTAAAGAAGTAAATGTTCTTACTACAAACAGAGAAAGAATAGTTTACACATATCAACTACCAAGTTTGGTCTCTTTGTCAAGGGTCTCCAGAAAAAATAAAATAAATGGAATGCAGACACACACACACACACACACACACACACACTTGAGAGACAGAAAAAGAGAATTGTAAAAGATTGACAAGTACAAAATTTGTAGACTAAAGAAGAAGGGCACCTTGAGCCCACATAATATTCATTCTGCTGACAGAATTACCTCTTTCTCTGAGGAATTTAGCATTGGTTCTATTAAAATGTTTCTTTGATTGCATGAATCCCACCAATATTGTGCAAAAGTGCCAATCCCAAATCTAACAATTTAAATATGAATTTCATTAAAAACATCTTTACAGAAATATCAAAAATTATGTTCGTGCAACTCTCTGTGTTATGACTCTGCCTATTTGACATATAACATGAACTATCACAGTAGAGTTTCCCCAAATCACCCTCAAATTCAATAATACTGTATGATGCTTCATTGACTCATGGAAACCTGTTATGCTCATATTTGCATTTATTACAGGGCAATCGCCATGAAAAGAAAGCATTGTATGGGGCAGAATCTTTGAGTCATTTCAGCAGGTATAATCCTCTTGGTATTAATCTAAGCCTCTGATATTGGCAACCCAGGAAATTAACCTGTGCTTTGAGGTTCAGACTTTTTGTTAGAACTTCATTATGTAGGTATAATTGGATGATTAAATTGTCCATGTAATTGAATGGAATATCCAGCCTTCACTACTCCTTAGATTGTCATTGCTATCAATAAGCTGAAGGGGTTTTTTTTTCCTCAGTTAAGATAGAAACCAGAAAAAAGCAAAGTACAACTTTCCCATCTTAAGCAGCCCTTAACATCAGCTGATCTTACTTTGAGTTAGCAGTCTTGGGCCTTGAGTGACAATGACTTTAGGATGTTAACAAGACTCTTGTTTTCTAAGTAGCAAGATCTAGCTAGCCACTACCTACAGCTTCCAGGAACTCTACTAAGCACAAAAGCTACTAGGCTTTTATACTTTTGCTGCTGTCTTCCATCCTTGCTTGCTAATTGCCTTCTGTGGTATCAACTCCTACTCTTGGTTATGGTCAGTACCAGCAACATTTAGTACTGCCAGCTCTAGTTTTATATTCTCAGCCTGTCTACTCAAGACAAAAAAAAATATTAACAAACAAAAGTGTGACCATGAAAAGGGCTTTTTTAAGACTTTGATTACAATATAAATGTGTGAGTGTAGAAACCGACCCAATGAGAGTGTGGGTGAAGGTACTACTGTTCATATGGAAAGCAATAGGAAATGAAAAGAGGCTATTGCCTCACATGTACATCGTGTACCTGAGTGGGAAGATGTGCTCTTTGATAACCTCCTGAAATCCTTTACAACATCCGCAGATGCAGTGAGTTTTGATCATCAAGGGCAGACCTGTGGTATATGTTGCTCTGAGGAAAGCAAAAGTCTTCAAATGTAAGCTGTAGACACCTGAACCAGCAACCAACTTCATCCCCTCTGGTGTAATATGAACAGCCGCTGCAGATAAAAACGAATCCACCCCTTTTGACCCTTCCATCTGGTCTCAGCATTTCATGATATAAGGATATTGCCATAGGTATTGTTACCAATTTATGCTCTCAGGCTATTTGTTTCCTGTGATGCAATCTAAACATAGTGACAAAAACAATCTTATCACTCAGCTATTATTAAAAGTCTTAAAGATTAACAGATATTTCTTATCACAAAAGCCCCAAATATTTGTGAATGAAGGCATAATTCATAGTACATATGTGCTCATCTTTATCCACACCCCACAATGCTGATCAGTTCTGTTCCTTATACTCTGCAGCCACATCAACATGTTCTTCCTCTGTGGCTTCCTATTGCTTTTATAACATAACCGCATGCCTAGCTTGGTTTTATTTCTCCAACCCCATTTGGAGTTGCATTTCTACTTGACTCTCCACAGAAGTCACTATCCTATCCTAACACCTTTACCATAAGAACTGCACAAGTGCTAATTCCTAGACATGAATTACTCTTCCCTTTCCTCTTTGACTAATTGACTAGTAATTAATCACTCTCATTTCTTAGCACTTACTTGAGAAGTAGTTTTTAATCATATAATTAAAGTTTTCTTTCCCATGGGGTTCTTGCATGTTTCAGAAAGAAATCCTACTGCCTTTACTTCTCATTATATCCCAGTCCTTAACATAGTATGTGACAAATAATAAATGTAAATTAATAAATGCTTGCTCTTAAGAATGATGTTTTGTCCAGACTTATTCACTCTAGTCTCAGGGGTTTGGTTTGATGAACAATTTAAAAAAACAAATATTTGTGGACCATAGATGTGCAAGGCTTTTTTCATAGAAACAATATATACTAAGGGTAACATTGCTAGTAGATGTACTTATAGCCCCTATGTAACACTTTGAATATTATAATGTAGATTCCATTATAAATAAGATGATGCCAGTCTTTCCCTATTTCAGCAACTAATAACTATAAACAAAAAATTTCATTGAAATACCTAGAAATGAAAATGTGATCATCCTTAACTCTGATTAGAGTTTGTTTTTTGTTCACAACCAAAGCACTCAGAAGGCTTGTGTCAGCACGCAAACTGCCAACAGGAATCCACACAGGATTTGGTTAATGAGTCGTACTGATCACTACATTCTCTCATTATTTGTTTGCATACACCCTGGTGTGTGATCTCAGAACACATGTGCAGAGATGGGGAATCCGGGGCCTGGTGGAGTGTTTGCTTCTTTCATTCCAACACAGATGTTTGGCGGCACTCAGGAGACAGGACATTGTGCTAATGCTGAGGCACGTTTATATCTGTGTTTATCTTCAAATAGATCTAACTGTTTTGAAGCCATGAATTTTTTTACCCATAATTATAATGACAGAACTGGGTGGCATTGTGGATAGCTTGCTCTGTTTCTAAAAAGGTAGGCAATTTTGCTTCTGGGATTTAGCGGGTGAGCCTAATGCTTCAAGAAGCAAGAGTATGCATCATAAAAGATTCCAAATCAATATTTTTATGGTAGAAGTTGATGGGTTTGCTGCTATTTTCAAAGGAAAATGAAAAATCCAAACATTGGAATAAAGTGTTACATTGACCCAAGACTGGAAGTTCTGAATCTACAGGTTAGGCAGGTACATGAAGACAACAGACAGAGAAAACTGTGCAGTGATCACATAAATAGATCAAAACATAGCTGGATTGTCCAGGCCATCAATGTCCCAGGAACATAAAGTTGTAAACTCCGTCTATCTTCCAAGTGTCTTATGTCTGGAATCCCTTACAGAGAAGAAAGCAACCAAATTAAAGTGATGGAGACAAAAATAATAAACTTTAGAAATCCAGTTGCCATGGAGATAAACCAACTCCAAGTAGGTACATGTTCAGAATTACTGAAATATATACTGAAAGTATCTGTGTCACATGATCTTTTTGTTGGTACCTACTTAAAGAATATATATATGTATATATGTATGTATGTATATGTGTGTGTATCAAAAATAAAAATCACCCAAACTGTAAGTTCTGTAAAAAGAATAAGTTTATACTTTATGAAAATGCAAAATGTTGAAATGATTTACTTATGTCTTATGCACTATATGTTCAAATGTTTATTGACTCAATGTAAGAAAAGAAGTTTTAAAAATATAAAGAGGAAATATTTAAGCTTTTTCCAAAAAATATAGTCATCATTCTTATTATTCCTTTTCTTCTATTTTCTAAGTCTGACACTGGTTCAGAATTTAAAAAGAATAATAACTTCATTGGACAATATTTAAACAAAAAAGAAAAATGAGAAAGCTTTTGGGGATTAGCACACCATCCAGCAAGAACCTCCATCATGACTCAAATGATCCTGTCTTCTTTTTTGTTTTGTCTTTACTTTTCTTAATATATAATTAGATACATATTGCTGAAACTGGAATTTCTGAGTGTCTTAAATTTTCTCATTTTCCAACTGTTTTTCTGTTAATATGCTAATTATAAAGCTTGGAATTTATCCTATATTTTCCTTCTCACATATGAACTACTCCAAAGGAGAATAAAGAATAATGAAATGCAGCTCACCATTTTTTATCATTCTGTTTATATTCAATTATACAAACGTATAGTTCCCTTCTTATTTTGTTTTTATAGAATGTAATTAGAGAAACAACACTTTTTGAACACAAAAAAAGCTCTGTTCTCCAAGCCACCATGAAAACAAATACCAAAGCCAACAAAACCTCCTTTCATTTCTCCAGACCTTACAATAAAATTCCCTTGCCATGCTCAACATCTAAATGGGCTTTTCCAGTTAACTCATGTCCTAATATGTGCCTAGATCCTCTGCATATTGATCTTTGCCATTTCATTTGGTTCACAAATACCATAGCCCAAGGAGGTAGCTTATATAAGATCTCCAAGAAGATTTAAACCTAAAAGGAAAACCAGAGAATAGAATTGTTGGGAAGAGGATAAGAAAGCACAATTATGTCAGTAAAGATACTTTCAACACAAAGGAAAGTTTTTGACAAAAAATGACATTTGTCAAAATTTCCCATTAAACTTTTAAAATATTTTCCTTTCCAATTCATAGAGTTGGCTGTGAATCATTTTGTAGATTTAGGAATAAAAAGAAATTTGTCTAATATATAAGAAACTTAGAGATCGTTGAGATGCACATGGGACTAAAGATTTTCAGAAATTGTTCCCAGAGGACCTGCTTACACATGACCATGTGCCTTTCTAAATCACCAATAGTCAACTTTATTGACCCACTTGAGAAAGAAGTACATTCCTTTGTCACTTATCAGAATTTTATTAATGTATCCTTCGGTGCACTATAATATTCTCCCTATTTACCTCACACAGTTGCATCCCTCAAACTTAAGGAAGTGTGTTTGTTCAGATTTCTCAGTTCTGTAGCAAAGGCAGGTAAAAATCAAGGGATGCTCAATCATCTGTTAAACTGTCAGTCTCTCATAACTTGAATATTGATTTCACGGGAGGCCATGGCATTTCCTAGGTGAGCATGTCAAGCTGTTGACAGGGAGATCTTTGCTTAATTGAATTGAGGGGTGTCAGTGATGTATGTTTTGTCACCCACTGTGTACTCAGGAGAAGGTGATGATATTCCTTCATGTGCTGACCAAACTCTCTGTGCATGTCTTATTACCTCAGCATTTTTTTCTCATAAAGACTGGGAGCAATGCATTTAGCCATCCAAGAGATGATTATGCATTAAAAACGTGAAGCATGAAATATCAGATGGGGATAGTCATAAATGATTTGACACATGAGCAATAATTTTAATTTGGTCACTAAGCTTGCAGGGTAGCTTTACTCGTCTGTAATATGGGAATAATGATCATCCTTCCTGCCATTAACTACTTCTCAGCAGTGTTGTAAAGATTAATTTATGTTTCAAAATGGCTTTTCAAATGAAAAGTGCAATGTAAATGTTGGTTTCTAAAGCAAAGCCCTTGCCTGCGAGTGCTGGCTTTGTCTCTGATTAAAATTAAAAATGCTGTATGAGGAATTCAATTTTGTTTGGCCAGTATCAAAGAAATATTTTTAGCCATCTTAAAGGGAAAATAAAATACAGTTCTCAATGCTTTAACACAAATAAAACAAGAAAAGATTATCTCCATTAATTTAACAAATATATTATCTAAATCACCACTTTGTCGTTTATAGGTTCCCGGTGGGAAGAAAAAAACTCGACTGGCTTTCAACCTAACAAATTGTGTTGTATTGCATCAGTAAGTTACACAAATTAGCCTGAAACCACTTCAACTTAATGTATGTAAAAATATTCCAAGGTAACATTTTGTAGTCTGAGTTCTCGACTTTTCATTTTATTCAGATATGCATTTAAATGATTGGTCACTAAGGTCTCAGGCTATTTCCTCACTGCCAAAATTATAGTGCACAGATCCACATAAATATGAATAAGAACAGTAGAAGCAGTTTTTCTATGTGTTTGAAAGTTACTAAGCATTAACACTGCTATGCTGTTAAGTTACAAACCAGAAGTTGTGAGGCTGCAACATTCATGTTTTCTGTTTTCCAGTACCTTCTCCAGTGACACTGGATATGGGTTGTAGTAACTGCTGTCTTTGCTAGTTTTGAATATGTGCAAATGTCTCTTCTAGCTTTTCTCATACCTCTCTGTCATTTCACTCCTCTCCAATATTTTAAAATAGATTCTTCTCCAATGAGTGAGTTCTAAAGACTTTATAATGCATTTAAAGTATACCTTCCACAACACACCAAGAACACAACACTTACAAGAGTAAAATGTTAAACTCAACACCAAACTAAATAAACTTTAGCTCTTTTTTCACGTCTTGAATCAGTGTCTACTTTTTACTGGTGACTGATAACATTACAGTCTGTCAAACCATCATCTTACCAAAACCATATCAAAATATGTTAGAAATTTTCCATTTATTTCTGGAACTAGAGTTTCATGTGTCTGAATCCTAAACCAAACACTGAAAGAGAAGAGCAGATGATCAGTCCTTGAACCCAGCAGCTCATAGTCTACCAGCACAGAACTGATAATGAGATAACACAGTAAGAGCTTATCTTGAAAAAGCAATAACACCAGTATCTTTGTGTCCCATTTAGACTGTCATCTGAGAAGTATTTCCCATAAAAAAAAAGAATTGCAATGTTTATATCAGAAATAAACATGAATTGAAGGGATAGGTGAAAATATGGTTGAATGCAGAAGGTATTGCAAATACAGAAAAGAATCTGTGCCCTATTCCCCACATCTAATCAGTTCCAAAATAATGAACCATAAAGTCAATTTCTTTAAGCAGTACAATGTTCTCAACATTTTCAGTTCCCACTGACACCTACTTTCCGCCTTTGTATCCTCTTTACTGTATAAACCACAAACATGAAAATATACTCGATGTTGTTCTAATTTTCCCCTCTCAAAAGTTTCCAAGTTTTCTTTTCTGCTTTACTTTCATCTGAAAATTTTATTTTCATCCTAAAATGTTATACTCCTTACAGAAGAATGTTTGGTAGTCATTCAATCTTCAGTCTTCTATGGGTTTATTTGCCTGTTTGTTTTTATTATCAGAGGCTCAAAGATTTCTCCTGAGAATATTAGACAAGAAAGAATGAGAAGAGATTTTAAATGTCTCTCCTTAGTTTTTTTTTATTTTTCAAATAGAAAAGGTATAATTTATATGCTTGGAATCTTGAAAGTCTTAATTCTGATTTGATATACGCTTTTCAGTTTCAATTATTTTTAACAAATAAGAAGAAAAATATTCTTATGGTAACAAAATCTTTAACCTTGATTTTAATATATTCTTGCTTTGATAAACATGAGAACAAACTCTAAGCCTCATAATATCAGCCTAAATGTCAATTAACTGATCAATAGATAATGAAAATGTACTACAAATACACAATAAAATTTACATATACATAAATATTATTAAGCTATAAAACTAAATTTACAAATTACCTGACAGAATTAGAAAAATATATACTCAACCTCAGTCAGTACATTTTAACCCAGCTTTTACTTCCTTATTTAATACATTTAATTATAAGACTTAAAGAAGCCACAAAAAGTAGAATGATGACTTGGGGCTTGCTGTAAGGAATAGAGAAATAGCAAAATAAAATTCAGATGAATGTAGAAAATGGAAATTATGGTAGTGGGAAAGTTCAAGTGGGAATGGTGGTGGGGAAACCTAAGAAATAATGTGATCAGAACAGAGAAATAGCCAAAACCATCTATAAAAAGGCCATATGGAAATTATAGTAGTCTAAATGAGAAATACCATTATTGGTTCAAGTATTTAAATGCATGGTGGCTAGTGTGTAGTGTGCAGAACAATGTGGGGGAGATGCAGAACCTTTATGGAAGCCTTGCTGGAAGAAGTATGCTACTGGGGGCAGGCTTTGTGTACTGATAGCTTTGTGTATTTATAACATTCCATCCTGTTTGGAAAATCAGGTTCCTATGTGCAGATCTCTCAGTTTCCTCCTCCTGCATGAATTCCCTGTCATAAACAAACTCTAGGCCTCTGGAAAGGTAAGTAAAGATAAACTTGCCTTTAAGTTGCTTTTAGTCAAGGTGTTTTATCACAGCAGTAGAGATTCAACTAATGCAGAGAATTACTGCTTTGTAAGTGTAAACTGCCTTGGTGGGTCACTGAGTCTAGGGATTGTAACCCGCCTGGCAGTTAGTAATTCCAGGATCCCAGAGAGGCGCTATCTGAAAGACATGGGCAGAGAGAAGAAGGCCAGGCACATTTGTCGAAGCCTCCATTTATTTGAGTATAGTTACAGCTTATATAGGATGAGGAATTGGGGGGGGGGGTACAGGGGCATGGTCTCTTGTCGCGTGGTCCACATCGGTCACATAGGCCAGGAGGTTATGATAGGTCAGGTCACAATTCCTCGGCCAGGAAGTCATGAGTTGACACACCTAGTTCTCTAGATAGTTTGGAATGTGGGGCGGGTTCTGCTAACAGATAGCTCTCTATTAACAGCTAATTTGGGTGTGGGATAGGCTCTGCCAGTAAAACAATTCTAATTATTGTTACGGGTGAGTGGGGTTCTCTGCTAACTCCTCATGGCAATGGTTCCTGTAATAATTTTGGGGGAAACGGCTCCTGACATGTAAGATCCCCTTTTAAAAATTACAAATTAAAAATCAGTCTGGAAATATTCTACACATATTGATAATGCTGCCCATACAGTCCATATTTTATCAAACAAAATCATAGCACCATATGTGAGATGCTTTCTTATGAGTATGAGATTCCCCATATGTTTAGCAAAGTAATTTTAGGGGTTTATGAAGACCTTTCAGGGTGTCTTGGCCCATCAAATCACATTAGTCTGGAAAAAACCCACAGGGTCTCATCCTCTGTAGAAACAAAAGTAGAACTGCTTTTCTAAAACAACATATCCTTAGACAAGATACCTTTTTAATATATATTTTGGTTTAGCTCAGCAGCCTATATAATGAAATGTCTCTCTGTACTTAGCTCATTCACAGTCAAAAAATTCAAAGAAAGCACAATAATATACATAATCCAGACTTCCTGTGTATATTCCATCTTTACATGGCTTGCTTTTCTTTACTCCTTTAATCTATGACCATCTGTACTCTGTGTCTTTAAAGGCTTTCTTTCATTTTTTTTCTATGCTCTTTTCCTTCTCTCTCTCTAGCCTATGTAGATTTATCCGCCACTGTGACCCATTTAGCAGTTTTTTTTCCCATCTGGATTTGTCTTTATTGCACGCATATCTGTAATCTTTTCAGACCAGGAGCACTTCTTAAAATGGTGTGCAGTGTGGTTGCGGCAGCCCTGGATGATGGCTTGGCATCTCTCATACTTTCAATGTAGTGAACATACCTTACTGACAGTTTTGGAACCACCATGTAGGAACCATGCTCACCACCTCAACTCTGAGCAGCACTGAGCAGCATATAAACCCTTTTTAACTGAGTAAAACTTCAGTCTGATATGCTGCACACTGCATGGCCCGAAAATATCTCTGTACATAGCAACAGGAATACACCATGCTCCCATTGCCTGCCCAGATGGGGAGCACTGAGCTGTGGGCATTGTTTTAGCTACTTTCCTCCCAACCACAAGGGGGCACATAAGCATCCAGACCTGGAGTGGGTGGCTTGCCACTCAGATTAACCCCAGTTGTTTGGGTGTCAATCTGCAGTTGGAGGCTGCTCATTTGTTTCCAGCCACCCATACCAGAAATAACCACACAGAAACTGTATTAATAAAAACATTGCCTGACCAATCACCTAAGTGTATTGCTAGCTAGATATTGTATCTTAAATTAACCAATTTCTGTTCATCTGTGTATCACCACATGGTTGTGGCCTACCAGTAACATTTTGCTCAGCATACAGCATCTGTATCCAAAGGTGGTTACTTGGCTTCTCTTTCTGACTCCACCTACTCTCTCTTTCTCTATTTGCTTGAAATTTCCACCTTGCCCTATTCTGCACTGCAATAGGCCCTGGCTGATTTTTTATTAACCAATGGTAGTCACAGCATACAAAGGGAAATCCCCATATCACGCTAAGGGTCTCAACCTAGAGAGCCTATCATCATTTCTCCTGATTAAGAAATTATTATTGAAAACACCACACTCCTACCTTGAAAGATACAGAGAAAGTAAATCTGAACTTAGCTGGAAGTTTTGCCTTTACAGCCAGTCTTCATAGTTCCAGAAGAGTCTATGCACCTTGCTGGGGGAGAAGTGATACCAATGGGTCTTACGTAGCTGTGAACTCCATTAACCACCATATCAAACTTACAGGCATGATGTATCAACTGGTACAATAGTGGTATAACTATTACTGGATAAGCATCCACTCCTGAGTCAGGTCTGATATGATCTCGACAGGAAAGAACACATGCCTGGTCCTCTACACTCAGTCAAATATCCTTGTTGAAGAGGTAATAGATTCTACCAGGAACCTTCCTACTGTAGTTGAGCTAAATTTATATGACAAAAATCTGATTATTCACATTTATATTCATAGATAAATGCTACTTATATCATTAATTGTTGAAGCTTTCCTTTGAAATGAGCAGAAATGAATGCAGAAACTCCAGGCAGCTCAAGATGCTTATATTAAATAATATTGGAGTGTACTTCCCTAAACAGATCATTTATACCACCCCTCTAAATCTCAGAGAACATTGCAGAATAGGAATCAGATAGGGAGTTAGAAGCAGAAGTTAGAGAGAAAGGATGTGAATTATTATCTTTGGGGTATAACACAGTTATTCCACACATCCAGTGTGTGGCTCCCTGAACTGGATCTGTACAATATCAAATCTTTCAAAATAAACTATGAATAGGAAGAGACTTATGGGACACTATTCACTGCTGAACTGTTACCAACTGATAGATTCTGGGAGACAGACATGTACCATCTTTAATACAGCACTGAGGAGGTAGAAATGGAGGGGTCTGAAGTTCAAATTGCACCTAATTACAGCATAAATTATGTTGAGTCTGGTTTTAATTTAGATAGCAATTTAATATACCACATTTATTTAATTTAATCTGCCAGTTATCTGCTAAAAACAGGCTTCTTGTATGATGACTTCTCAACTTTCTCTTAAATATAAGATTTTAGACTTTATACTTCTTTAATTTAGAAAACAGACAACATCTTGATGATTTAATAAAACACCTAAAGTGTTTATATAATAATTTCCTACTTTCATTTCTTATTGTTCTTAAATAAATAAGAATTATTTTACATATGCAGGTATCTATAGAAACATACTATTTTCCAGAATGTTTATGCTACCGTCTAACTTCATTTTCTGGAAGTAGAGGAGAATAGCACAGACCACTTATATTATAAGCAATAGAAGATATTATGTTCGTAGTTTCAGAGACTGGGGATTCTAAGAAAAAGAGGCCACATATGGTGAAGGACTTCATTTTTCACTACAGCATTGTGGAAATACAAGTGTGCACACAAAAGAGAGATGGCAGCAGCAAGCCACATGAGGAAGTCTATTGTGATCAAGGTGCTGCCACAATAGCTAAACCATTCTCAATTATAGTTCACACCTGATCCTCCCTAAGATCCACTCCTTCATATCTTCAAAGGGCAATACGAAACACTCTCAGACATTCCTTGTTAAAATTGATGGCTCTCTAACCACAGCCAAAAAGCATGAATGCAAAGAGGAAACGAGTCAGTGGGAAGGGATAAAAAAGAAGGAAGAAAAATAAAAGTTGGAGGTAAACCTGAATACAATGCACTATACAAATGAATGCAATTGTTAAAAAATAAATTTAATTAATTAAAATCATTTCTTGCCTTTGCTAGTCAACTTTCATTGCTTATTAGTTGAAAGGGGGAAAAAGGTAAAAGTTTTCGATCATGCTCTAGTGGAGAATCATCTACTAATTTGAAATATGCATGAGAAAGGATTGTATTTTGTGTTGAGCCATTTTATTGAGAGCTAGCTTTAGTTTGCAGCTATTTAAACAGTATTTTTATTTACCTCCCCCTTACTCTTATTGATCATGTTAGATCAGGGGTTCTCAATCTTTGGATCACTGTGGTCTTTAGACCCTTTAACAAGGGTATACTAAATCGTCAGAAAGCACAGATATTTATATTATGATTCATAACAAAAGTAAAATTATATTTATGAAATATGAACATGAAATAAATTTATGGTTGATGGGGTCAGCACAACATGAGGAACAGTATTAAAGGGTCACAGCACTGGGAAGGTTGAGAACCACTGAATCTATTTATCGCCTTCATTATTTCTTGCTGGAATTGAATCTATGGGAAGAGCTCAAGAAAGTGAGCGGTAGGAAAACATCATTAACTTGGTCTCTCTTACATATTTGTAATCAGACGCCAAATGAGTTCTCATTTTCAGGACTAGATAAAGATACTACTAAATTTCTGTGTTCAGTATGCTCTTCCTCATTGAGGTCACTGACTAATGTTTGCTCTTTTTCCAGCTTCAATATCTCTCATTTCACTGGCACACATAATGAAACCTCATTTCCATAAAAAAACTCTCTGTATCTAACCCCACTATTCCTTTGATGTCACCTCCAGCATCATTAATCATGTGCAGTGTACCTGGTTTCTCTAATGACATTCTAACCACTACTGCAGCATACTTCACCATGTCACATGAGGGATTTACCGTGGCTGGCTTTTCTTCATTAGATGTCTGTCCCATTATACAACATGACTTGATACTTGATTTCTTACAAATATTTAGGAAAAGCTTCTCAAAGAAGCATTTCCTAAAATGTGGTGCCTTTACACAATGGAGTACTAGACATCAGAGAAAAATAATAACGTCTTAAAATTTGCAGGAAAATGGATGGTGCTAGAAAATATCATACTGAGTGAGGTAACCCAGACCTAGAAAGACAATTATTGTATTTACTCACTCATAATTGGTTTTTAAATATAAAGCAAAGAAAACTAGCCTACAAATCACAATCCCAGAGAACCTAGACAACAATGAGGACCCTAAGAGATAAATACATGGATCTAATCTACATGGGAAGTAGTAAAAGGCAAAATCTCCTGAGTAAATTGGGACCATTGGCACCATGGGAGAGGGTTGAAGGGGAGGGGAGATGCAGGGAGGGGAGCAGAAAAAAATGTATAGCTCAATAAAATCTATAAAAGGAGAAGCATTTCCTTGTCATACTAGAAAAGAACCATGCAGAAATTATTGCATCATTATTGTTAAACTTTATCACATTGTGATGGAGAGAGGGCTCAGAAGTTAAGAGTACTGGCTACACTTCCAAAGGTCCTGAGTTCAGTTCCCAGCAACCACATGGTGGCTCACAACCATTTGTAATGAGATATGGTGCCCTCTTCTGGCCTGCAGGGACATATGCAGGCAGACCACTCTATACTTAATAAATAAATACACAAATCTTAAAAAAAAACTTAACAAAAAGGAATAAGAAAAGGGGGGAAAAAGGCAGGGGGGGGCTGGTAGAAGACGAGGACGACGATGATAGGAGGAGGAGCTGCCACAAAAAACATCAAAAAACACCGAAGAAGATGAGTAGGAGGAGGCTGTTTTTTTTTTCTATCCTATGAGCAGCAGAGATTACATTCAGTTATCCAGCTTGGTTGCCAGCAGCTTTACACACTGAGCCATCTCACCAGCCCATCTTTGTCAATTTGATAACACTATTACATCCAATGTTTATTTTCTTCAAAACACTTCAGAGTACCAATAAAAGCAAAACCACAGTGTATTATCTACATTCTTATGTTTCAATCTGTGAGAAAATGTCTTGAAATAAAGATAAAAGAAATAAATACCTATTGAATGAATTGTCTTCCCAAACATATTATGAACATGTTAGTAATAGTATTATTAAACATAAGTAAGGAGTAATGACTTTATCATAGGAGATGTGTCAAAACTAATTTCAACTACTGTCTTTTTCTAACTATGTTTAAATCTTTCTCCCTTTGGGTAGAAGAAAAATCTGACATTGTTCCCTTGATAATTCTGATATAAATATCTCTCCCAAATTTATGAAACTCCAGAACTCCCACTAGCTCCGAATGCTGTAATTATATTCTTGGAGTTTCATATTCTGTGAAGTTCTACTTTTGACATCAATTACTAGACAAGATGAGTAATAACACTGAAGTTAGTGTGAAAGTTCAGAGCAAATACTTAATGTATTATGAGTCATTGGGGAGGATGTAGGTAAATGATGGATAGACTCCAAAGCCTGACAGACTACTCACAACACATTACTGAATACAACGGAGTCAGTATAACTCCAAGATCTATGAAGCATTTTTGGAAAGCAAAAAGTGAAGCTTGAGCAAACAGGCCTGTATAGACAGTTATCACACTAACCACAATTCCATATATGAAATATAGATTCATAGTAAGTATATATTCACCGCCATTTCTCAAGTAATTTTCAACATAAAGTCCCTTTTTGCTATTAGTCATAGTTAGTCTTATTCTTTTGGCTATTCCACATCTGCTTCAACAACATGGACTCTAAAATCTTGAGTATTTGCATAAAGGCAAAGTGTACTAAAACATTTGGAGTTAATTGAGGAGAATAGCTGAGGCAAGCTAACGGGAGTGTTTAGCTCACAGTTCTGAAGGCTAAAAAGGAAGGTGCCCACATCACTTCAATTCATGGTTGATGAGGTCATGGCTGTGTTAGATCATGCAGAAGGAAGAAGTCGCATCTCAGAGTAGGATGGAGAAGAAATCAGGAATCTTGCTCACTTTTAGAACATTTTTCTTTTGAGAGATCTCAGGGTCCACAAAAGCTACTTGGGTTTTTTTTTTTTTTTTTTATGGTAGAATGCTCAATGATTCAGGAATGCCAGAACTCATCTCTTGAAGCATCATTACTATTCCCATCACGACATCAGCAAATGAACCTCCAATATGTTAATTTCTGGTGGACAAAAAATTTGCCTAATTAAGGTGCAAATTATATGGGGAAAAGTTTTAATTGATTTAGAAATTAACTTTATTACACTTATTCAATTTAATTTGCAAATAGCTGCTAAAAGTAAGTTTTCCTATATGATCACTTTTCAACTTTCTCTCAAATGCAAAATTCTAATTCTAGTAGTTTTTTAAGCTAGTAAGCAAACAACATTTTGATTATTTAATTTGAAAACTCTAATGTGTCTACATAATCATTTTCTCTTCCATGTCCCCATTGATATTAAATAACTCAAGGTTATTTCACGCATGCATCCACCTATACAGACATACTGTGCTCCAGAATCTTTATACTACTGTCAAGGTTCACTTTCTGGAATTATAGAGGAGTAGCACAGACTGTATTATAAACAAAACAACGTTATTGAGTCCATCATTTAGAGACTAGGAACTCCAAAGACTGCATGTTTCATTACAACATTGTTGAAGTAGCACAAGTGTGCACATACAAGTGAGATACAAGAGAGCACATCAGAGTTTATTCTTTTATCATAATACTTCCACA
>NC_022027.1:19509377-19535906 GCF_000317375.1 Microtus ochrogaster
TGGGGAAATCGAATTTAATCTGATCTTTGAAAGGAACACTCAAACTACAACAATCACAGTAAGTTGCTATGTCAAATAAATTTGTCAAAGCAAGAAGAAAAGGAACAAACAAAAAAGATGAGTTTTTTTTTTTTTTTAATCAGACCTGAGATAGAAAGGCCCAATCACTAGGAAGACAGATTCTGCAAGTCTAGTAGAGGTAGTTAACTTAAAGATAAGTGATATGGTTGTTTTTATAGTGAATCTATAGGAATTCCTGATAATAAGAGAATAATAGAACTGATCAAAGAAGATGGAAAGTAAGGGTTTATGCTATGATTTAGTAGCCATTTATGGGATCCCTACTGCATAAGTCAAGCATAGTGGTTCACACCTTTAATACAGCACTCAGGAGGTAGAAGCAGGAAAGTCTGTAGTTCAAACTTATCCTGGACTACATACTCAATTTGAGGCCAGCCTGAACTAGAGGCCCTATCTGCTCAAACAGCAAATGAATAAAGGAAGGAAATAAGTAAGAAAGGAAGGAAGGAAGACGGAAGGAAGGACAGAAAAGAAGGAAAGAAGGGAAAAAGACCCAAATAAACAATAACATACAAGGTAGTGATCCATACTCGTCCTTCTGGAGACCATTACCATGTGATCCTTCCCTGTTGTCCTTTGTTTTAGGAGTTGTAACAGATTTCTCATATGCTCAATTTAGGAAGATTTCAGGTAGGGAGAAGATTCTCTTTGTGTAAAATCTTCTGAGCCTCATCCACTCTTCATGTTTCTGTGAGAATGCATCTTACTTCCTTCAGTATCAAATATAATTAGTGATCTGCTAATTACAAAGTCTAAATAAATAATCCCTTTACATCAGTATGTGTTGTTGAAATAAATATTATTAAAATGCAAACAATAAAAGTTAAATAAGTAAACATCACTTATACCATGTTTTCACATAAGCCTATTGGTTTTGATTACAGACCTTTCTCTTCCTCCCCAACTGTTTTCAATTTCACTCTAAAAAATTTACAAAGCAAACTCAAAAATGTGCTTTCCTCCCTTATCCTTTGCTTAAGCCTTTCTTGTCACCATCCTCAGTACTCTTACTCTAATGTGGCTCTGAAGACAGAGGATTCGCAGTCAGATGCATCTGCAAATGGTTGGCTTCGATTTCACCCTGGATGGAATAATTTATGCCCTCCTAGATTATAGAGTAAAAGCAAGTAGGGCTCTTGTAATGGTTATTTTTAGATCCAAAATATCTACAGTCCAGAACTGTTATGACCAGCTCTTTCTAAGATGGAAGGGATAGTAGGTAGACCCTTCAATAAAAGGCAGTTTCTCCTACTAGCAGCTATAACTTAAGCTAAAAGCTACTTCTCAATGACTGAAGCATTAAGATGACTGATGTTCAATCATTTGCCCTGCCTGTCATCTTCACACCTTGCTGATAATAACAGCATCTTGGGATATGAATATGTAAGGAACAGCAGTGTGTCAATAACTATTAAGTGCCAAAGGAATAGAAACCAGGGTAGTGTGGGTTGATATTCTGGGCTTGCAATTACATCAGCAAGGACAACTTCTTCAAACCCAAGTGAATTTTTATGAGCTCGTCTCCCATAGTCTATAAAATCCTTCACCATATTGCAGCACCACTGTTGCCCACAGTTGCAAGTGGTGGACAGGGACAATAGAAAGAAGTTCAAGCAAGTGAAAAACTGAGAAAGTGAAGACTTTTTTTTAAAGGAATGATAACAAAACAAATTTGATCCATCTGTAATATGCACGATTATCAGAAACTGTTTAAAGCCAAAAGGTGTAAGTGATGTGAGTTCTTTTCCAGCTAACTCAGATGGAAAAAAAAAACAGCAATGAATACACGTTTGAAAAATCCAAGAAATAATTGTTCTGATTTTCATTCTTAGACAAAGTTAGCTTTTAAATTTTTCTTGCTCTAATAGTTTTGACATTTCAAGAAAAAAAAGTTTTACAAACTAAGATGCTTCCTGTTTCATTTAAGGCACCCTGTGTGTTTAGTGCATGTCATAACACCATTAAGTACCCTCAGAAGATGTGTAATTTCGTGCTCTTACTGAAGGCTCTTAATGCCCTGAGTGCCTCAGAAGCACCAGGTAGAGCCTGGGGATCTCACAAAGATGGCTCTAGTCTTTACAGTGGGTCTTAAATGTTAATATTGTGTCATTAAGGAAATGACTTTCAATTAGTACACCATCTATCCTTTTATTTTGTTTCTGTGACTCCCATTCACTCAAAAATTTCCATCTGGAAAATCTGTCCTTTTAGGTAGAAATGCTTTTAGGGATTAATACCTGAAAATAGCATTTTATCATATTGCTTTTATTATATGACATAACCAAGTATGTTGCTAGGCGACTAGGTCTGGCTTTTAGAAAATTGCAGTTTATTATAGATTACTTTAGACACACTTTTTCAAAACAAATAGAATAGAGTTATCTAAAAGCATCTTCTCAAATCCTATATTCGAATTCTTTTAATCTACAGCTCCAGAAGAAAGAATATGATGCACCTGTCATACAGTCAGAATTCAAAAATTTTTCCTTCACAGAAAGAGGCATATAGACATATGGACTAAGAGACACATATCTGGAATATCTGCCTACGGGCATCTGGAGTACTAGTGAAAATAGTCATTATAAATTATCCGTTATATCCAACTTTGATTAAAATAACTTCTTTGATAAAGAATACTAATCATTGAGAGATGTAATTTCTAGTGAAAAGATCAGAGTACTAAGTTATTTCCAAGAAAGAAAAAAAAACAGAAAAACAATTTGCTTAAAAAAATCCAACAGTAGGAAACAGGTGAACATTTACTTCCTTAACAATTACTGAATTAATTCTTCAGCGTAGGAAACGAAATCAATTTAGTTTGGGTTTCAGTGAAACAGAATGTGAATTTGTTACTTTTACTTCCCGTTATAGTTCATTTGTTTGTTTGTGGCATTTTGTACTTTTCACTAAAAACATTCGTTTATTTCTCTAATAGTTTGATGTGTTTAGACTATGTTTACTGGAGTGGAAACCTTCACAGAGTTAAAGACAATTCAAATTCTTTTCAATATAATGTAATGAAACCATTAAAGTGTTTCTTTAATGATTCTCCCATGTACTTAAGTGCTTTTTTCTTTTTGGAAGATTACTTTTTATTATTTTTAATTATATAAGTGTGTAGATATGAATACGTTAGTGCTAAAGTCCCTGGAGGAAACACTGGTATCATTATGTCCCTTGAGAGCTGGAGTTAGATGTGGTGGTGACCATTCTATGTGGATAGTGAACTTAATGTGTTCTTCATCTAAGAAGCCAATGCCAATGCTTTACTGTTTTAAGCAGTTACATCAAGTAATTAATGCTAAATTACATGTTGAAATTCTTCATTGAAAATAATGAACCTTTTACTACAGTCTTATTGTTACTTTTGGTGCAGTCACTCTTTATAAAAAAAATAAAATATCTATCTTCACATCTTCTCTTAAATGAGTCTGTTTGTGAACTTTGATTTTTATTAGGAGTTATTATTTTATATAACTTTTTCTGTTTTTAGTGCTCATCAAAACTTATTCATTCCCCTCATTAGCTTCCTTTACTGAAAATTTTGTTTTAATAATGCTTCCACAAGCTGGGTAGATATTTAAATAAGTTTTAAGTAGGACTGCTTAGATTGTTAATTTTCATGTTCTTGGAACCTTTCTCCTCTTCTTGGACAGAGATTTTAGCCTTCTGAGTACAGAATGTTTAGGCTGTCTTTTTTTTTTTTTCTATTCCTTTAAAAGCTACCGATGTTGCTCTATTGATTTCTGACCTGCAATTATCAGGAGGGAAAACACTAACACAAAACTAATTGCATCCTTTGAAGGCAACTTGTCTTTTCT
This sequence comes from Microtus ochrogaster, assembly GCF_000317375.1. Classification (NCBI taxonomy): domain Eukaryota; kingdom Metazoa; phylum Chordata; class Mammalia; order Rodentia; family Cricetidae; genus Microtus; species Microtus ochrogaster. Next base: position 19,513,280 of record NC_022027.1, read on the forward strand.
ACTCTTTCTTGGAGTGTCTATCTTTACTGAGTTTTCACTGGAACTCTATGACCTCTTGATGGAGTGCTTCAAATTCTTTCACTGGATAGAAAATTGTTCTGAGTGTCTATCTGATAATAATTTGCTCACCACCAGTTCTGTTATTTTTATTCAAATTCCCAGAATCAGTGTATTGGTTTATTTGAACTATTGACCAATAGACTCAAATATTTTTAATTATTTTTTGCCTTTATTTTTTCCCTTTTATTCAGATGCTGCTGGCCTTAGTTTAAATCATCTTATGCCTCTGAAAATTATAACCTGTTTTGTGATAGTGAGTTCATCCTTAACTCTTGTATGATTACTATGAGTCCCTCCTTTTCTCACTCCCATCCCTATTATGTCCTTGCAATTTTCTGCCCCACATTCATGTCTTTTGTTTTATGTTGCTTTGTTTCTCTGACACACTAAATTAACCAGGGTCCTCTATGTGACCATTTATTGAGAACTATCCATTGGAGCATGGCAGGTTTACCCGAACAATCAAAGACAAAGCCTGTCCTTCCCCTCTGTCAGTAAACCAAACTTCAGCAGAGAACAGTAATGCTAAGTGGGCCACTCCCTAACCATGATTGACTATTGACAATGCTAATATTGTACAAACTGTTTGCAAGCAGACGCTGACGCGATGAGATCATGATTGTATTCTTGTCTCATTTAGAAGAGAGGATTTTGCAGTCTTTCTCTTTCAGTTTGTCATCTCCATCTTAGTTTTTTTTTTTAGCTTTCATAATATTCCCTGAACCTTAGAGGCAGTGCTATGAATGTCCTTTCCATGACTAGACACTTGACCAATCAACAATTATTATCAGCACTTGGAGAAGCCATAATTTTTTCATTCAACATTATTCTTTGCAAAGATACACTTCTAGGATTACGACTAAAATTAATATCTGTATATGGGTATGCGTAAATATTTAGAAGGCAGTTTGGGACTGTGTCAATTTAGCTAAACAACACTAGTAAGTCTCATCATATGGCTTAAGATGTTAGTCATGAGTTGGTTTTTTAAAGAAATTTAGGATTACAGGTATGACTTCTGTCTCATGGAATGCTCCTCAAAACCAATCAAAAACACTTTGTTAATCTACTCTCGTAAGAGTCATGCCACTATTGCGAATAGTGGGCATGTCTGACCTGGGTTGTTATATGGTAGTTCATAGAGCTCTCAGCTAGATAATAACATTGATTTCTTTTCTCTCCCAGAAGTCTGCATTGTACCTTTTGGCAAATTGAATGGGAGAGCAGAAAAGAAGAAGATTCAGATCCAACCCTGATGTGGGAGTCCCCTCTATGTTCTGTGATTATCATTAATGGATAAAGAAACTGCCTCGGCCTATTGATAGGGCAGAACTTAGGTAGGCAGGGAAGATAGAACTGAATGCTTGGAGAAAGGAAGCAGAGTCAGAGAGACACCTTGGGTCCACGACTGGAGGTAGATGTGCTGAAACTTTGCTGGTAGGCCACAGCCTTATGGTGATTTACAGATTCATAGAATTGGGTTGAATTAAGATATAAGAGTTATCCAATAAGAAGCTAGAGCTAATGGATCAGGCAGAGATTTAATTAATAAAGTTTCTGTGTCGTTATTTTGGGGCTAAGCTAGTAGGGTGACCGGGAGGGACAAGTGGGCCTTCCTCCTACATATCCTTTGTTTAGAATGTTGGTTACAAATTGTTATGGATAATGGTCAGGAGAAAAGCTAAACAAAGCATATTAGATTCAGAGTTTTTTTAAGGAGGGGAAGTACTGTGGGACAATGATTTGTACCCTGTCAATTGTATTTTAATAGAATGCTGATTGGCCAGTAGGCAGGCAGGAAGTACAGGCAGGACAACCAGACAGGAAGTAGAGGCCAGTCAATGAGAACAGAATAATTCTGGAAAGAAGGAAGTCCTAGTTTGCAGTGACGACCCAGAAACAGAAGAAGCAAGATATGACTGCCTCACTGTATAAGGTACCAAGCCACGTAGCTAAAATAGATAAGAATAATGGGCTATTATAAGTTATAAGAGTTAACAAGAAGTCTGAGCTATTATGCCAATCAGTTTATAACTAATGTCTCTGTGTGATTTCTTTGGGAATTAACAACTACAAAAACCTCAGACAACACAGCTCTAGCTTGATTTCTTTGTACTTTGCTACCAAGGTGTGTGATAGATTCAACAATAGACTATTAGTATCAAATAAATACTTTGTCATGAAAATTACATTCAAATGATTATTGTCATTGTAGTTATTATTTTCAAATCTCCTGTGGTGAAATAAGGAAGTTATTTAGTTCCTACCTCCAATTTCTGGTGAGTTAATTAAGGTCCAGTTAAATAACAGGAACTGGCAGGATCCAACAAGACAACACAGAAGCTACTCAACTCAACCATTCTTGAAATTTACCAATTCATTGCTTTTTTTCTCGTTTCTATCAGTTATACATGGGTTGTCATTACAAACATCCTGCTATAAAACAATATCTGTATAGATTTATATCCTGGGGCAAAACTCCTTAAGACTTGGGAGATGAAAAGAAAAAGGAACTTGACAAGATTCAGTAAGCAAAAAACTAAAAAGTCTCTGGTTCCTGAAATTTGCAACATTCACAAGCTCCTTTCCAACATTATGTAAGCAGTAACAAGTGCTTGGATGAAGTTACTGGCTTGTTCTGTATTCAAAAGTTGCGGTTTTCGTGAGTCATCACCCCACTCTGAGACAGGCTTTCCAATGATGAAAGCCATGCTCCAGTAAATATTCTTATTAGAATACTTATGTTTCTGTTATGTAATAATAACAACAATAAAAATAAACCCAGAAGTCAGTGGTTTACCAAATTTGATTTGGGTGGGGTCATTAATTTGGTCTTTCATGGGACTTTTAGCTGTGGTAAAAAGATACTTGCTCATATTTCCTTAGAAAAAGTTACACATCACCACATCTGTGAAGGGACTGAGAAATTTGAATTTGTAGCCAATTCAAACAAAGAATATGTGATTTGGCAGTCTGCTGTTATCTATGGCGTTTGAAGTAGAGGAGGCAATCTTGCTGCACTGAACAGTAAATCAGTGAGGACTGTGCTAATGCTAGACATTGAATTTAATTGTAAAACACCGAGCCTACAGCTTAAAAACCTGGAAACATCTTTGGTATTGAAATCCCACACCATTGCTCTCAGAAATCTCATAAGCAGAGAAACATTTTTCCTCTTCTGTTAAAAACCTTAGCATAGGAGTTTAAACAAAATGTTTTCTGACCTTAAATAGCTTGTCTCTAAATTTTAGTGGTTGTGTTTTTATTGTTAATAAAATAAAATAGTTTATTTGGTTCCTCCATTTCTTTTAGTAAATCTACTGCTTATCTGTTCCTTTTGAATTAATTTGTCTCTAGTTTTAAGGTTTCAGTTGTCCTAAGATGATATTATAAATATGAATTCTATTATAAATATGAATTCTATTCAAGTTTAGTTTCCTTTGGCTTCTTTATTTGGTTGGTTAATTGGATTTTTAAGTCAAGGTTTGCCTTATCACCCAGGCAAATATAGAACTCTGCATCTTCTTGCCTCTCCCCAGGTAGTGTAGAGATTGCTGAAATGAGTGTCTCCCTACCATGCCCAGTATCACAGCCTGATGAAGGTCAATTTCTGTACCATTGGTTTTGAATCATGAATTCACAGTTCTGCTGCCTTCCACATGCTCTGATTATTGCCCATACCAAATACCATAGTAAACAATTCTGGAAACAAATGCTCTATTTTCAGCATTAAGAAAGCATGAATATTAACCTTCGTATGCCTATACTCAATGGCATGCAAGCTTTCCAATAAATGGAAAATAATATTTAGTAATAATCTCCTGGAAACATCTTTGAGGTTTCCTAGTAAACAAAAGAAAATGTTAATAAAAATTTGGAATAAACATTAGATCATTACAGATGTTTTTCTGCTCAATTATCCAGAACTTTATTAAAAGTGCCATTAAAAATCCACAGTTCCATAATTTCCAGGTCTTCTAAACAATAACTTTTAAGCTTTGCCAGAAGGAACCTAAATAGCAGTCTATTATGCTAACTTCATTCTTTGAATTTCTAATTAAATCTCAGTATTATATAAGTACAATTATCTTCTAAATATTTATTGTTATTAAATTCTATTTTTAATCAGAAAGTTAAATTTAGAAGAGGTGAGTATACCTAAATGTAAGTGTCAAGTGGCATCAATAGAGATGGATTGGTGCATAATTTACTACTTATTATAGGCTTAATAAAATTAAATATATGTCAATATGCCAGAAACAATGTTTAAAGTGGTCAGAATTCTTCAAACACATATAATCACTGCCAATGGCTTAGCAAAGTAAAGCCAGGCACAAAATCCAAGCAGAGATAGACAGAGAGAGAGAAAGAGAGAGAGAGAGAGTACACAGAGTCAGAGGAATACCATGTAGCCTCTGAAGGAATAATATGCTGCACCAGTAAGCAATAGCATCATGGTGATACATAGATTAATAGAAAGTGATTGGTTTAAGATGTAAGAGCTAGCTAAAAAGATGCCTAAATCATTGGTCAATCAGCATTGTAATTAAAAACATGTTTGTATGTATAGTCTTAGAGAAAGATTCTTTGTTGAGAAATTGGCTCACACTATCCCTGAGACTGACTAATATACACAGTGAGACTGCAGGTTGAAAACCAAAAAATGGGGTGCCAAAATTGGTGCTGAGAAATGAGGTTGTTGCCATGATAGGCCTGATTTCTGAATTCTTAGACCTTTGCAACTGTTTTGTGCTGAATCATGGAAAGGTCTACACTTTGGGGCTAGAAAAACCCTGGCCTACTACAATCAGAGCATAGTCAGCTCTCTTGGGGACCCTAGAAAACAAGAACACTGAGAGAAATGTGGACACTGGAGACCTGGCTCATGAAATTTCAGGGGATATTTGACTGTTTCCATGATAGTTTTGGCAAAGAATATGACTTCATTCTGCTCATGTCATGAAAACCCGAGTGAAAATCATATGCTTGGCAGAGAATATTTTGAGACTGGAGAGCATCAAGGTTAGTGTTAAAACAGCAACTGCAATTTTTTCAGAGATCAAATTGATGATACACCTGGGCCAATGGAAAGGTGTCCTGGGGCAAAACTCTACCCACTGGAGGCTTCATTTTGTAAAGATCTAGATTCATCTAAAGAAGGAAAGTCTAACTTGATGGGGTTCCTTTATCCATGAAAGAAACAAAGTAGGAAACTGTATCCATTTAATGAGCACATAAAAGCTGACACAGCTATGGTCTAAGAAGACAGGCAACATATTGAGGTAGCAATGGAACTTAGTAATGTCATCTGTGTGGCCCTGGATTTGGATGTAGAATTGAAATGGTCATGGAGTCTTGTTTCATGTTTGAAGAAAACAACTGAGGTCAGACACTGTATGTCAGAGCTAGAGTCCCTGCAAGGAGGCCTTGCAATAGCCGAGTTGATATCTGAAGGACACGAGAGAAGAATTAAGAAAGTACCTATGCCTCTAGTTTACTGCCCATGCACTTATATTACAATTAAAGCCATATGGTTGAGCTGACCAACTGCAAAATGAGCTTTAATGAAATAATAAGAGCAATGCAAAAAAAATAAATAGATATAAATAAATAAATAAACAAACAAATAAATAAATAAATAAAGCAATGCTTTTGGTTTGACTTGATTGTTCAGAGGTTTTATATATGCTGTCTTTATGGCAAAATCCTAAACTAGGCAAGGAGCTATAGGCAATTGATATCTGCTGGGATAGGGAAGGTGATTTTTTTTAAGGATACATATAGCCCCTGGTAATTAACCATGTTCCAGGAAAAGGCTATATGCATCAAAGAATGTGGGCAACACAAATTAGGTTTAATGGGATAAACAATGAAGGAAGAAAAGAAAAGAATGAGAAAGAGACACATAGTTGGGTGGATAGAGAAGCAGGGATAGATCTGGATAGGTTTTGGAGAGTGTTAAATATGATCAAAGCATATTGAATGAAATGCTAAAAAAACTATTAAAAATAAAAATGGAGATAAAAAACAGAGATGTTTAAAAAACTGGATTCATGTTCAAGCTGAACACAAAATGATGAACATAACCAATCAGGAGTTTCTAGGCCTTCTGAGAGTCAATTTCTCATCTGTAAAATCAGGAATAACAAGTCTGTATGCTTCCAATGGTTGTTGTAAAGATTAAAAAATACTGTATTTAACTGAGCTCTTGTCAAGTACATACCTCCTGGAAAGTTCAGTATATGGTAGCTTGTTCCATGATCATAATAAACACTAGTAGTTAAGAATTCCTTGTCATGGTGATCTACAAAATAGAAATAATTGCAAATGAAAATACTTTAATGGTGTGAGAAGTTATTTACTGTCTATGTGTTGCTTCTATTGGATAATGAATTAAGAAGCTTTTTGGCCTGTGATAGGGTAGAATAGAGCAAGGAGGGAAAACTAAACTGAATAATGGGAGAAAGAAGGCAGAGTCAGGGAGAAGCCATGTAGCCCTGCCAGGATAGATCTTTACCCAGTAAGCCACAGCCATGTGGCAATACAAAGATTAATAGATATGGGTTAGTTTAGGATATAAGAGCTAGCCAATGAGAAACTAGAGCTAAAAGGCCAAGCAGTGATTTAATTAACAAAGTTTCTATGTGATTATTTTAGTTCTGAGAAGCTGAGAACGAAACGAACAAGCTGCTCCTACAGCACTTCAAGGACATATCCACTAATTAGAATGCTAAGTAAGTACTGAAACTATAACCTAGTTTATGGTTTTATATTGTAAAGGCATTATATTATATCAAGTCTAAAACATTATGAACACAAATGCAGACTGAGGATTTTTACCAGGTTTCAGTGCCTCATGGGAAATTTTACCTAAGCCTGCCCCACTTTCCAAGCTCATCCATCTACTGAATTTAGAGAAAACTTTTTATCAGTTCATCTTCCTGAGCTTAACTAGTAAATGGTTGAACAGTACCTAAGTCCCAAAACATGAAAGCTTATGGGACAGGATTCTAAATCTCCATGAAATCAAGATAAAGCTATGCTTAGTTTTGTTTCATATCCTTAAGACTTTAGTTTTTAACCTATTTTAAATTGTCGATTCAGAAGAATATGCACATGTGTTTGTAATGATGAAGAACAATTTTGTTAGGATAATAAATTGCTGAAAGTTAAATCCAAGCTAACAAAACAAAGACAGATATTTCAGCACGCAAAATTGACTTTGAATATACAACTAAAAGAGAAAATGATTAATATGTCATATGTGATATTTTAAGCCTACACAAAAAGTTTCATGATAAAGAGAGCAAACATAGTGAATACACACCTCTTATCTCCAGAAAACACGTTTGTTAGCCTGAAAAACAAGATATAAGTTATGTATAAACCACTGCAATGAAAAAGTACAGTTGTTACATGAAAATGTCACCAAACTGTAAATAAATAATAATTGTCCCATGAGGTTCTTATTTATCTCAGGGATTTGTTTGTGAGGCTTTTGAATACTTTTGTGATACATAGACTTTAACTACATGAGAAAACAAACAAAAGAAATTAGAAAGTTGAATGTGTTTCGATATCTTATCCAGTTTGAACATATAAACTGTGTAGACACAGAGAGAAAGAAGGAGAGGGAGAAAGGGGAAAGAGAGAAATCGGGAGTGGAAGAGGACGTGCACACAACAGAACTAGTTAATAGCAAGCCTTACAGGCTCCTCTACCCATACACTCACAAAAAATGAAGTAGAAGTTTAAAAAAAATGGTTTTGTTTTATTTTAACCTGATATATCAAAACAAAAAGTGTCAAACAATTTGATGTGTTGCCTCCAGAGAGGAAGCCTAAGACAAGTGACAACATAAAACACAGTTCTTACTTCAAAGAGAATATGAGATAGTGTATTCTGGAGTTAAATATGAGTGGCTATAACTCAGAAGCACAGATTTAGGTTATCCTAAATTCTGTGTTGCAACATGATAACAGTTTAATGAAGGTTTTGTAGCAAAAGAACAAAAAATCATAAATCAAACTGTTTTTGTAATACATTGGTGGAAACAGCAGGTAGGCAGGCTATGGGGAAGCAGGAAAGCCCATGCAAAAGGTCGGGGACACTCTCTCACAGCATGCCTGGCTTTCTGCTTTAGGGAAGCCAGAGGTATGGTCTTACATTTCAAAGAGATCTACTTGATAGTCACGGAGATGTTAGGTTTCACAAAGAAGTGTTAAATAAATGGCTAGTTAGCAGCTAAGACAACCAAAGAGAATTTCTCTGTGAATTTACCACAATTCCAGGGCTCCACAATCATAATCCTAATGGGGTAATCATCCTTGCAAAATGCTCAGTTTCCTTAGAGGTAGATTTGATTTTTTCCGGGGACTTCAGTTAACATTTATGACACTGGTAGTTGTCCTTACAACAGTGGGATTTCAGCTGTGTACTCTCTCGGTCCCCTCTCTCTTTCTCCCTCCCTTGATTATCTCTTTCTCGTCCTCTCTTGCTCTCCCCCTCTTTTTCCTCAAGGCCAAGTCCAGTCTGCTGGCCAAGGTCAGTGTAGTACTTTCTCTAGCTGGTGTGCACTCTTCTAGCTACCTCTGACTGTGTTCTCCCCAATATCTATAATAAAGACCTTCTACTCAACCATACATTGGAGCTGTCATGTTATCAGTTTATATATGCCAACTTCTAGATGTGCATTGTGCAGACAAACTAGAGTAAATGATAGAGATTTTCTTCTCTTCATCATCACACAATCATCTGGTATCTGCTTTTTGTTTGCCTGTTGCTTTATTTCCTTAAATCAGATAGAATCAGTAATCAATATGCTTTACTGACAGTTTCATCATGTCCACAAATATTAATTTCCTGCACACCATTAACATCCTTCTGCCTTTGAAATGGACAGAGACTCCAGTGACAAAAAAGGAACTCTCTAAAGAAAGTATGGAAAGATACAGAGCTGTGTGACAGTCTAGAAACTATAAGGAAAAATACAAATATAAGATGCTTGTCACCCTCTTGAAAATAATGAAAGACATTTCTCATCCCTGTTTCCACAAAAAGCTCTGAGATGAAAGTTGTGTTCTTGTGTCTACTCCACCACAGAAAACACAAGTCTTTCCCCTTGTTTCTCTTTCCTCTACAAATCCAAAGCACCTGCGAACACTTTGAAGACTAATTGAAGGACTTTCAACTATCTTTCTCATAGTGGTTTGCTGAGAATATAACATTTTTCCAATCTCTACCACTAAGTTTATGAATTGTGCTTATTTAGTATGGCAACACTGAAAGACATTTACTGCCATAAGTAGATAGAATTCTCAGAGCACTTATCTAATGCCAGCTTGTCACGGTTTCCTTATGTTTGTGCATGTTTCCCGTGCAAACCAGTTATCAATCGGATTTCAAACAGAGGCAGTTATCTATAACTCCCTCACAGGAAATGTTTCATAACGCCAACAAATTTGAGTTTACTTTTTTCATTGTGTACTGATATAGTGGCTCAAATAACATCAACAATGAAACTTAAAATGGATTTTGATAAATTTTCGTGGCAGGTGGCTCTCATACAAAAGAAACTCTGAAGTAAATTAACTTTAGAAAGAAAATTTTGATTTTAAAATAATATTTATAATTTTTCTAACTTTAAAAAATTAAATGTTTCTAAGTCTTAAAATTTAATTTTCTAAGACAAAAATTTAAATCACATTAAAAAAGAAAGAACTAGCAGTTGTCTTGGGGTGTATGTGCAAAAAAGTTTCAGAAGTCCTAAACATACTTAAAAGTAAACAAATTAAAATTTTTCTTTTTGAATAATGTAAGTATCTTGCTTCAATTATATATAATACTATTATGTTATTAAGTGTGCATCACAAAGAGATCTGCTAAATGATGGGGGGGTCATTTCTAGAGTTTTAAAAGTTGCTTTTTTCTTGTTTGCTTAGGTAATATTGTATCTTTCTGGAGTCTTTGATGGAGTTAAGAATAGTTAGTTACAGTTATAGTTTTCCTTAGTTATGATAAAGATTATTGTAATTTTTACTTGATAGCTGTTTTGTTATATGTAATTTTGCTATGTTAAAGTTAAAGCCTTCCTTTTTTTTTGTTTAAACAGAAAAAGGGGAAGTGATGTGGGAGTGTCATATATCAATCTGTTGATTTCATTGGTTGAGTAATAAATAAACTGCTTGGGCTCATAGCTTAGAACATAGGTGGGTGGAGTAAACAGCAGAATGCTGGGAGGAAGAGGAAATGAGGTAAGATGCCTCAGGCAGAGACGCCATGCTCCCGGCTCCTGGGCAAACGTGGGGATAGCTCTGCTCTCTGAGGCACACGCGATGAAGTTCCGACCCAGGATGGACGTAGGCTAGAATCTTCCTGGTAAGCGCACCTTGGGGTGCTGCACACAGACGATTAGAAATGGGCTAGTCCAGGTGCGAGAGTTAGCCTAGAAGAGGCTACATAGAAATGGGCCAAGCAGTGATTAAAAGAATACAGTGTCCGTGTAATTATTTCGGGTAAAGCTAGCTTTGCGGGCAGTGGGGTGCTGGGGACGCAGCCCCAACGCTCCTAACACAACAACTATGACCTGATTCTCACTGACTAAAGTTACTTTAAAGCCCTCTGAAGACTAAAGTGGTGGTAGGGAAGCAAGGAAAAGAAATATATTCATAGCTCCGATAGGACCTTGGGGATATGACTACTGTTGAGGCACATCTACTTTTATCTTTAAATGTGTGTCATTTGAAAACTGACATTCCGATTTCCTTGATAAAGGTGAATTGCATTTCATTCTGACAGCTGTAACATTAATATTTCAAGAAGTGCTTTTCAACTATTGATCAGGTTTCATTGGAAGAGAAGTTAAGCTTTCTGCATATATGCCCACATTTTGTCGGACATTATTCTCTGTGTTTTATTTGTTCCAATCAATTTGTGTTGAAATCTTTGAACAGCTAACAGAGTTGGTAAAACAACTCTACTTTTTATGTTGTCATACTAAGAATACTAAAACTTTTTAATAAAAGATGAGCACTTCATTTTTTAGTTTTCAATTTCACTGAAGAGATATAAATTCTTTAAACCAAAGTGTCAAATGATGGGTTCTGTTGTTACTTTGGCAAAGGATGGGATTGTGTGTTTCAGTGGTGGAAGCAATGGCAATAATCCTATAATCAAGAATTCTTTTATTTCTTTGGATCAAACCATTGCATGATAGATTCGTTTGTTACCTTGGCAAAAGATGGGATTGCAGATTTCAATGGTGATGGCAAAGGCAATAATCCAAAATGAAGAATTCTATTTTTCAAAGAAAGTGAATCTGGGAAGAATTGAAAGTGTGAATGTTATCAAAACACATTTAAGAATCCTAAAACTCCCAACTAATATAAAAAGAACAGAAGAAATACTGTTTTCTCTTGATATTGTTTTTGTTCACTTTATAGATTTGATTTCACTATGTATTAATGGAAAGAAAAAACTATTTCTGGTTTGGTCCAATCACAGAGAAATCAGAAAGGTTTCTTGTATAGTGGTTCCCTCTTCTCACTCAGATCATCTGTAGAGGAAATTTTCAGGCATAGGTTACTATATAGGGTGTTAATAAGTATAAATTTAAAAGCGAGCACAGTGTTTCTTTGAAGAGAAATACAAATCCTATGAAGAAATCTACAGAGGTCTCCTCTTGGCAAAATGAAGGGTTAGAAATGTACTACTTGCTGAATCACAGAGACTCATGATCTTACTCAATTAAGAGATCTCAGTACTGGAGCTATCATTAATCAAAATAAATCAGAAGTTGTCCCCATCATGGCCTTGACTGCTTTGCTCATATTATCAATTCTCCCTTTCTTTGGATGGACTTTGGGAGCTCACCGCAGTGCTTTATTGTTGATCTCTGCATCTGCTTTCATCAGTTGCTGGATGAAGGTTCTATGATGACAAGCAATGTAGTCATAGTACAGGAAAAAGCAAGTTCAGGAAAGCAGGAAGGCTAATTGGAGATCTTCACTTCTCTCCTTGTTCCTCCAAATCCAATCCTCTGGTCTCATCTCTAGCTTTGAGGAAATGTATACTCATTTGTGTCAGCTGCAAATTCATAGGAGCATACTTTATCTGAAATCCTTAGTGGCCACACGTATCAGGACTCCCGAATTTCCTACCAGACAAAACATAATCACCATGCATTCCTAAGAACAAGAGAGGGCAACAGAAACCAATTAACTAAACACTCCACCCCCCTTGAAAAAAAAAGTACAGATTTTAGCACTGAGAATTACAATAATCCCAAGCCTACATGTCTAGATTCAGAACTAGAAACATAATCATTTACAAGTCAGGCTGTGATGTTGCACAACTTTAATTCCAGCACTCGGGAGAAAGAGGAAGGCAGATTTCTGTGAGTTCAAGGCCAGCTTGGTCTACAACAGACAGTTCCAGGACAGGCTTCAAAGCTATAGAGAAACCCTGTCTTAGAAACCAAATAAATAAATAAATAAATAAATAAAAACATAATCATTTACAACCAGAACAATGTGCCTCCATTAGAATCAAGCAACCTCACCACAGCAGACCCTGAGTATTCCAACACAGCTGAAGCAGAAGAAAAAGTCATAAAAATAGCCTTTATGAATATGACAAAGATCCTTAAAGGAATCTATGAAAATGTAAATGAACAGTGGAAGGAAATAAATAAAGCAGTTCAAAACCTGAAAGTAGAAATATAATCAATGAAGAAAACCCAAACTGAGAGAAAACTGGAACTGAAAAATTTAGAAACTTAATCTGGAGACTCAGAGATAGGCCTTAACAAAAGAATGCAAGACATGCAAGGAAGAATCTCATACTGTGAAGATAAGAATACCGTGGTCAAAGAAAATGCTAAATCTTAAAAATATCCTGGCACAAATTTCTCAAGAAATCTAAGACTCTATGGAAAGGCCCAATCTAATAATATTAGACATGAAGGAAAAAGAAAAAGCTCAAGTCAAAGGCACAGAAAATTTTTCAACAAAATTGTAGTAGAAAATTTCTATCAAAGTACAAAAAGCATGCAAAACGCCAAATGGATAGGATTGAAAAAAAATTTCCCTTGGCACATAATAGTCAAAATACAAAAAATACAGAATAAACAAAAATATTAAAAGCTCCATGGAATAAATGACCAAGTAATGTATAAAAACACATCTATTAGACTAATATCTGACTATCCAGTGGAGACAGTAAAAGCCAGAGTAACCAGGACATGTGCTCTGCAACTATGAATAGAGCAGAGATTCCAGCACAGGATACTATAACAAAAACAACTTGTATTCATGATACTTGGAGAAAATGAGCTACCCTGTGACAAAACTAAATTTGAACAATGTCTATCTACAAATCCAGTCCTACAGAAATCAGTAGAAGAAAAAATCCAACCTAAAGAGATTAACTACAACCAAAATCACAGGGAATTAATAGCACCAGGTGGACAAATCAGGAGAGGATGGTCACAATGCAATAGAAACAAGCACAAAATAAAACACAACACCAAGAATCAATAGAGCAGAAAGGTTTTACTTCGCGAAAATTAATAAGTTTGATAAAGCATTATCCAAATTAACTAAAAGGCAGGGAATATCAATATTAATGCAATTAGGGATAAAACAGGGGACATAAAAATAGACACTGAGGAAATATAGAGAATTACTAGGACATATTTTAAAGTCCTGTACTCTACCAAATCGGAAAATCTAAAAGAAATAGATAATTTTCCTAATACATACCACTATCCAAAATTAAGTCTGTTGTAGTAAGAGCAGTGGGGCCCTCATAGGTTAAAACATAGGTGGGAGGAGTAAGCAGAACGGAAGACTGGGAGAAAGAAGCTGAATCAGGCAGTCACCATGATTCTCCCACTCCAGGCAGACGCAGGTTAAGATCATTCCTGGTAAGCCAGCTCTTGGGCTACACAGATTATAAGAAATGGGCTAGTCCAGGTGCGAGGGTTAGCCGAAAAAAAGCTAGATATAATGAGCCAAGCAGTGTTTAAATGAATACAGTTTGTGTGTTGTTATTTTGGGGCATAAGCTAGAGCTAGCCATGTGGGCGGCTGGTTGCTGGGTCGCAGCCCCGCCGCTCTTATTACAACATAAGTCAAGATTAGATAAGCAACCTGTCATAGTGGCTAGCTTTGTCAAAGTAAAAACAAAGTCCATATGGAGGTTCTTTGATGCCCATAATCCTTTTCTGAAGTAAATTGGCACTGTTAGGATCATACATATCCCACTGTCATGAAAGCCTTATGTTATTAAAACATGTTAAATACCATATTCTGCAGGTATCTGAAGTGTTTGAAGACCATCTACTTATCTAAAGTTTATCTCTGCTTGATCTTAAAAAACATACATAATATGACAGTAAGTTTGATGGTTACAGATGACTAACTACTAGCCTCCATTTCTTTATTATTCTAAATAGTCTTCTAGGACAAGAAAATTACATTACATTTTTAAATGATTGATTACATAGGTACAATACCTTAAGCAAGAGTAGAAACATACATAGTATGTTCCAACAAAAATAACTTTAAATTTGTATCAATATACAAAAATCCATACAAATGTAAATTATTTGAGATTAATAGATGTTATTTTGTCTAAAAGTAGATTCAATAGCCTACCCTATTATTCTACCATGTCTAAATGCTAAATGGAGTTGACCTACCTCAAGCTATAACACTCTTGGGCATATACACAAAGGTTAATTCATCCTAACACAGAGGCACTTGCTCAATCATGTTCATTGCTGCTCTATTCTTAATAGGCTAAATTTGTCAACAACCTAGATGCCCCGCACAATGGAGTGTTACTAAATTGCTAAAACAAATAAAACCATGAAATTCACAGTTAAATAGATGGAACTAAAAAGGAATCATCCTGAATGAGGTAACCCAGACCCAGTAAAACATAAGTGCCTTGTATTAACTTTTATGTGGATATTAGCTAGTCTATGATAATCATGCTACAATATGTACAACCACAGAGGTTAGGTACAGAGGAAGAGACCAGGTTGAAGACATATATCTCCGTGGAAAGGGAAATAGCATAGATAGTTATAGATGGAAGATGGATGTTGTGGGGAGACTCAAATGGGAGGATCTAGTTGAGAGTGAGGTAAAAGGAGCACAAGGAAGGAAATACAAAAAGAGGCAGATAAAATTAAGGGCTGTCTTGTGGGAAACCAATACAGTAAAAACTTCTTTAAATATGTTCTTATATAAAATATCGATATAAAATCATCAAATAATGGAAGGACAAAGTCTTTGATCACCAAATGAAGCTTCCAGTATCAGGACTAGGTTACATCTAATTGAGTTGTCGGTCAAAAGGGTAACACGGGAAATATCAAACAGCCCAGGTTGTTGTCAAGACTATTGAGAGTTGTTCTCCACAACTGACAGCAAGGCCCATTGCTGAAGACAATTAGTGAACATGGGGACATTGAACTGAGCCTACATAGAATCATTGCCACTATGCTCTAGTATTTTTGGAACAAAAAGGTACTCTTCACACTATTACAAGGGAAATATAAACACCAACCAAGCCACAAAAATCATTGACCTAGGTTTCTTGCATACAGTTGTGATAGGATGATAAATGCTTGTAGGAGTAAACCACCACACCTGATCACCTAGCTCTCATCTCCACCTGTTTCCAGTCTGGTAATCTATTCTATTTTCCCCTCCCAGAGAAATCCATGCATTCCCCCTACAACTCTCCTCTTTATCTAACTTCTCTGGGTCTACAGATTGTAGCTTGGTTATCATTTACTTAATGACTAATATCTACATATAAATGAATACATACAATATTTATTATGATGTCAATTTTCTTAACTGCTAAGTAATACTCCATTGTGCTAATATATCACAGTTTCTTTATCCATTTCTCTATTGAGAAACTTCTAAGTTTTTTCCAGTTACTAGTTGTTATGAATAAAGACACAATGAACAACACGTTTAAGCAAGGGTCTTTGTTGTAGAATGGCCTATCCTTTGGCAATGTGCCCAAGAGTGACATAGCTTCATCTTTAGGTAGATGAATTCCCAACTTTCTGAAGAACTTCCAAAGCCAAATTAATTTTCATAGTGGCTGTACAAGTTTGCTATCCCACCAGCAATGGAGGAGTGCTCCTCTTACTTCACATCATTGATAGGATGAGCTGTCACTTGCATTATTGATCTTATTGTATTATACTGTACTGTACTGTATTGTATTGTATTATTATCATCAGTTATAGCCTGTTTGCTTTATAATGAGAAGCAAAACGGGTCTAGATGTCAAGAGAAGGGAGGTGGGTCAATACTGGGAGGAGAGGAGAAAAAAAAATACATAAACAGGATGTATTATGTGAGAAAAACTACTTTAAAAAATAAAGTAACATCCTACAAATTTTAGGAAATTCACAATATTAAGTCTTTCTACAAAAATATAAGCAAATGCCTTCGTAATATAAATATAGATACAGACAAAATGATGGGTGAATGCAATCTCTTTTACAAAAGAAAACTACAAATGGTACAAGCGCTGAGTGATGTAGTGTTTTCTGCTGGATATCCCTATGTTACTATCTACAGCACAGATTTTCCTTTTAGATTTAATTATGAGAAATTTCATGTGCTTAGTTTCTAAGTAGGAAAAATAGGTCACATGTTTTTCAGTGTCAGTTTACATAGCCTAAAACGTTCAGTGAGCAGAAAGAAAAATTGCCCCCAATTAAATTCAAGTAATTAATCAGATCCATAAAAAATACGGGAAAATTTTTTTATTTTTTCCTATTGTATTACTTATAAACCCATCCTGACCCATCTTTATTATGAGTAGTCCATGGCCATAAAGTTTTCATGCCAATGAAATGTCCTTGTAATGCAAAGGGTTGATGTTAGATTGGAATCACACACAGGAAAAACTCCTTCACTGGGATTAGAATCAAAGTGAAAGATTTTATCTTAGGCCCTTAATACTTTTTATTTCAGACTATAAGCATTAGATGTTATTTATTTAATAATTCATATCCTGCTTCATTCCCAAATGCTATTTGAGGCGGTAAACTCTATAGCTCATCTTTGGAAAATTCTGAAATGAAAAGTTCCATTTTGAAGAGCAAAGAAATGAGAGAGAGCAAAGAACTTTTCACAAGGTCAGAACAAGATAAAAGTTAATCTCAGAAATATTCAGAGAATTTCAGGCTTCTCGGGCCTCATTTCAAATTCGGGATTTTTTCATTGGAATAACTAAACCTAATTCCCTGTTTCATTCAATCTCCTTGAAAACATATTATCTGTTAGAATTTGAGCTCTGGTTTCTTATAAAGCTCTAGTGTTTCATATTTTAAAATGTCTGAGGTCTTAATTATATATATATATATATGTATATATATCATATACTATGATTTTTAAGTATCATATTTTACATTTTGAAAACTGAACAGTAATTTGGCATTTTATTAAATTAAAAGTATAACTAAATTACTAGCTATAAACAAGATATATTACAGCATTAGCAAGCACACAAAAGAAACTTCAAGCACAGTTTTTCACTCATGCATAAATGCATACCTACATTTATTTTTAACTTCGCCCTTTCTTTTCATTCCTTTTCTTCTATAATATATTTGTCTTAGTAAATACATACTATAAAGGTATTGAATATTACTGAACAAAATTTTATGTTCTTGTTGGACACATAACAGTGATCGTGGGAGTTGTGTCTGACTCCTTTGCCTGCTTTTAAGACTCTTTTCCTCCTCCAGAGTTGACTTGTCCATTCTTAATGAGGGGAATGTACCTAGTCTTATCATAATTTGATATGCCAAATTTGGTTGCTACACTAGGAGGCCTGCCTTTTCCTGAAGGGAAATGACAGAGGAGTGGATCTGGGTGAGAGGGGAGGTGGGAAGAGAAGGAATGCCTACAGAGACAATCTCTACAAAGGCTACACTCCCTTGTCTAAGAGTGATCTCAATTAGAGTTCAAAAAAAATCTAAAGAACCATTAGACAGTAAGACAAAACCTGTCTTAAACCCCAGTTTTGATTTCCCTTCTTACCAGCACTTCTTCCATCTCAAAGCCTATATAAGGTACTTTATAAGCACCTACATCCTCACTGATCAATAATATTAATCAGACCGGGGAAGGGGGAATTCATCAGCTAGTTATTTTTGTGTGACTTTTAAACTTTACTAATTTTTAAACCCAGAGCTATAAAAGGATTTATTTTGACTAATCTAATCCTGAAAAACACAAAATCATGTGTGCAACTAGGGTTAATATATATAAGGATATTTTTCTGTGAGTTCCAGTACTTAAATCTGTCTGAGTAGCCAACTTTATTTGATACTGACTTGTCCTGAAATCTTGTCTATAGTGTACATCAAGGTCCTGGCTGAACCTGAGGGATCTCTGTGAATACTTCAGGCTGTGAAACCAACAATGTCAAGTGACCTTCTAACTGCTTGTGGCAGACACACTCAAATATATTTTATATTGATTCATTTTTGGACTAGCACAGTTCTCATAACTCCTTAATAACTTCTTTTTAAGACAGCTGTAATACCTGGCAGTCAGGTGTCAAACCAACTTAGTTTACTCTGGACTGTATATTACAGCCTGTATAGTTCTGCATCTCTAAATATTAGCATTATCTTGAAGAATGAGCTCATTTCAATTATCAGTCATTTGAAAAATGTCTACCATCCATTCTGAAAAATGAGGAGAGGACAAGCTTTGTATAATAATTGTTGAGAAATTCATCACTTCTACTTACTGTCAAAATAGAGCTAATACAGTACTTCTGTATGCTAGAAGCTACAGAAAGTAAGAGTTAAATTCAGGGAAGTAAGGGGTATAAGAATTGAAAAGAGTACAAAAAAGTAGAACCAGTAAATGTAGCAGTACAAACCTCCTTAAAAAATAAATACAGCATTATAGAATTCTAGTGGTCATCTGATTTCACTTCTTCACACAGCTATCTGAAACTTAAATTTATATGTTTGGAAGTGTCATGATTCCCAAGTTTTGTAAAATCAAACAAAAACTCATGCATGTTAAGGCAAAATTATTCTTGGAAAGATATGGTGCTTCTGCCACCTGTTCAGCTGTGTTTGTCCTTTGAGAGCCCCATCGTAGTCATCAGAGAAGCTTGAAGGTCAGCATCTTTTTTTTTTTTTCTCCAGGACACAGTTTCTCTGTTTAACAGTTCTCGTCGTCCTGGAACTCGCTCTTGTAAACTAGACTGGCCTCAAACTCACAAAAATCCAACTGCCTCTGCCTCCCGAGTGCTGGGATTAAAGGCATGCATCACCACTGATTGGTTTATAAAGTTCAAAGGTCAGCATCTTTTAAGGCAGTGGAATCTCCTCACTTTCTGTCTTAGCCCCTATTCTGTCGCTGTGAACACAGCACTGTGTACTCCTTTGGTGGTAGAGTTTGATTTTAGATTACAGTTTAGGTACAAAGTTAAGGACTTATCTCTGGTAATAGAAAGCCCTCTTACTGGCAGTTTTCTTAGATGACACAGTTGATCAGGTACAAAAAGGACAGAAGAATGTGTGTTTATGTGTGTGCATGTGTGTGAGTGTGTGTATTCTGAAAATTATATTCCTAAAGTTTCCAATATTCAATCATAAGACTTCTTCCTTGAAGTCTTTAGTTGTAGCAACACTTAACTTCCAAGGACCCTAGATCTCAATATCATTTTCTAATTAAATTTCTAATCTTTAATACCTTATAATTGGTGGCAAACTATAATCATAAACCAGCTAAACTTGAATACAAATAGCACCCATAATATTTCTTTGCCTCAGTTTTTCCTTTTTCTTTAAGATGAGACTGCTTATTAACATCTCACTAATGATATTATCTAAGTATTATTTTAAATAATATTCTACTGTATAATCTCAACTTATACATGTCACTGTATTATTTTGTCTTTCTCTGATACTGAAAAATAGGGCTTGTCCAACTCTCTCCCCATACTCTCTATTACAAATGTCTCATTTAGTATGTCAGCTTCTATTAATGCTAAAACGAGTAGTTGGTATCTCAATACAATGGGAATTCTGAATGCATGTCAACTGCACAGTAAGAAAGGTCAAGGGGAGAGACCTCTTGGTATTTACTCCTGGATAATTGTAAGGTGTCAGTTTTAGTAGACAGGTGATAGAAGAGCTGAGTGCCAGACATGTAAGGCTGAATAAGCACAAAGCAAGCTATTCACCTGCCCTTACATCTTAGAAAAAAATTCACTTCTGAGAACAGTGAGGTTATAATTCATGCAAACATTCATTAAAGAAACCACAGTTTTCTTCCTTAAAACTGGAAAATATTGCCTGAAAGTCTAATCTAGAAATGGAAACATGAATGAAAAATAGATTGAAGAGTCTAAATTGCCCTGCTCTGAACAGAGGTAGTTCAAAAACATCAGAACCATGGAGTCTCCAAGGACTTGTAATTGTTCTCAGACTCAGAACGCTAGTCACAGAAATAAGTGGTGGCAAGGTGAAGGCGAGCAAGAGCTTTGTTATGAGCTGGCCATACATGGAGGAAGCATGGACTGGTGACTAAAAGGACTTCTAGGTGCGTATGGTTAGTTATCTCCATGTATGGAAAAACAAATAAAATCAAAGAATTGGACTGGATATTTTACTGTCACCTATAACTCCATGTTCTTTGAATCACACACCCTCCTCTGACCCCCATAGCCACCTAAACACATACAGCGTGTACACGCACGCACACACACACACACACACACACACACACACACACAAATACATTTTCAAAAAAAGGAAATTATTGTTGTTTACTAGATAGCTTTATTCTTTTCTTTTAAGGCATTCATCAATCAAGATTATAGTTCCCAGCATTCAAGTTAGAGTCAGGAAGAAAATAGAGTTAGTTAGGGAAGAGTTTCCAGTGGCCTTCACTGGGATAACTAGGAAAGAAATGAGAAAGGTGAACTATATGAAGTCTAAAGCAAGGAAACTATCAAAAAGAAAGCCCATAAGGCTAATTCTCTGTCCGTTTTCTCCTCCACTCAGGAAAGAATATTCTCCTTCATGGATTTACAACCTACAAGAGCATCTCAGACACTGCCAATTACATGAATCCACCTTTTTTTTTTTTTTGTACCCTCTTGCTCCAGCAATGACCTATTAGCTTCCGGATTCTTCCTTGAGTGAATGCTACTGTTCTCAAATCTCTGTCATGAAAAATTATGCAGTTTATATGTGGCTTCCATGTGGTTTTCAGAAGTTTGGTTTTAATGTGCCACCACGGTCATCTTAAAGTGCATCAGACTCAGGACTTCCAGGAGAAAAGTTGACAGACTGTACTCTGAGACCGTCACAGAATAAGCTCAATTCTTCTCAGACACGAGGCAGGCAGTACTCACTGAATGTGTGATATCAACAGACACTAAGCAAATATTTCCCTGAAAGTATATCTAAGAATATATATAGACATTATTTTCCCAGAGTGGCTCTGAATTTCACGTGGCGTCTAGCTGTCCTTCCCAGCTCAGGGAAGGTAAGTTTTTGTCCCAAAGTGGATCATAAAGAAATCAGTCAAATGTGTATAAAGTCTGTGATGTCCTGCTAGGAGAAAAGATATTCGCTGTGTGTACTAAAGCATCAGATCCAGCTGCCAAATCTAAACCACAAGGGGGACAATAAAAGACACTTTCTGTTCTTTTTTAAGTTCTAAGCGAAGATATGAATTACAAGAGACTAATTTGCTCTTCCACTCAGGCATTTACCTTCCTTCCAAACTTGATGACAAGAGGACAGAGTACCCCAGAAGTACATGAGTGTTGTAATTGGTGAAATGAATTGTGTGCCTTGTAATAGCACTGTCAGTATGATCCTCAGTGTCTGTAATACTGAAGATTTCTGACACCAATAGATTCACCAGGCTGCTGGAAAATCAGTGTCATGAAGTAAGAAAGAATGTGTAAAAGACTCAGAATGCAAAGGGGCACTTCCAGATAGTTAGACAAATTGTAAGCCTGAGCTACTCTGAGGAAGATATTCTATATTAACAAAAGTTATTTAAGTAGAAGAATTGTAAAACAGATTAATGAACGTTTTTTACTACTTTTATCAAGCTCTCTCTTTCATTGTTCTCCCACTTCATCCCTCTATTCTACAATAGTCTTGTTACCTCATGTTCTCATTCCCTTATCTTTCCTGGCCCCCTCACCCCGGTTTACCCAGGAGATCTCCTTACCCTTACCCATTGTGAATGGGAGGCAGGCAGGCTGGAGTAGAGGTGGGGGCAGAGGAGGAATGAGGGGAGAACTGTGGATGGAATTTGAAATGAAATTTAAAAAATAAACTTTAAAAAGTATTTTACTATCTTAACTTAAATGCCTAGCACATTCAGAAGAAAATATTTGGGAAGATGGAAGCCATAGTATTTGACTATTACTACAATTTTCATTAATTTATATTTGGTGGCGCACGCCTTTAATCCCAGCACTCGGGAGGCAGAGGCAGGCGGATCTCTGTGAGTTCGAGACCAGCCTGGTCTACA
>NC_022027.1:19536006-19551447 GCF_000317375.1 Microtus ochrogaster
GCCACAGAGAAACCCTGTCTCAAAAAAACAAAATAAAATAAAATAAAATAAAACTGTAAGTAAGAAAAAGAAAGATTCTCCATTGGATTTAAACATTAAATATAGAAAGGGTAAATATTTTCTCCCAAACACAACTATGTAAGATTTTTATGTGTCTCTGAATTTTGTTTGAATTAGACACCATTGATCAGGGCATATATATGTGTTTTCTATGGTACCACCGGCAGTGGGACCAGGACTTTACCCTAGTGCTTGAACTGGCATTCTGGATCCCATTCCTTTTGGAGGGATACCATGCTCAACCTAGATATAGAGGGAAGGGCCTCAGTCCTGCCTCAAAGTGTCAGACTTTGTTGATTATACTGGGAATCCATACCCTCTCTGAGGAGTAGATGGGGTACTGGAATGAGGGAAAGCTGGTGGGGAGGGAGTGGGAATGAAGAAAGATATGCAAAATGAGAAAAGATTTTCAAGAAATACATAAATTTAATAAAAATAATTTTTAAAAAGAACTATAAAACCTTTCACTGTCTGATATATATATGTATATGTATACATATACAAATACAAATACATATATATATATATACAAAACAATTAAAATCCTGTAGACCTACAGTTCTACAAATTAAGCAATGAATTCTTATTTAGAGAAATTTGTTTCCACATCTGGGTGCAAAGCAGTACACCTTGGGTGACCTTTAAAAACATAGTTTCTTTGTCCTCACCTCAAGTTAATTAATACTAAGCCACAATGAAAAGCTAGGTGTTGTACTGTTCCAAAGCTCCCAAGGAGAATCATGAGCAGTTATCCAAGATTTGCATTCTTGTGTTCAGCTCCCAGAGGCTAAGCCATAGTTACAAAGAAAGAAGAAAACACTATTTACTAATTATTTATTGCTAACTAAAAAATAATATTTCCAAATGTCATCAAGCCCAAGGGTTTGGTTATTAATAAAATTATCAATTGAGTTAATTAACAATTCAAAGATTAATGATGATTAATAATTTGCAACATTTCAATGATCCAACTGTCATGATGATAGACTGTGTCTTTTAGAAACTATAATGGTTAAAGAAGTACAACTTTCAATAGCCTTATGCACACAGAACTTCTCGGACATGGGATCTTTTCAGATTGCCTTAGTTAAAGCTATATGATACTGGATTAGAACAATCCCTGAGTCCAGTAAGTAGTATGCATTTAAAAGGCAGGAAAATAGATAGGAAACAATGGATGAAGACATAAACCATAATTATCAAGCTGCAAGTCACAGTTAATAAGTATTGCCCAGAAACTCAAATATCTTAAATGGACAAGGAAGAATTCATCTCTAGACTTTAAAGAGATAATTGCTTTAGTGATACTTTGACTTTAGAATTCTAGCCTCTAGAATTGGGAGATTAGTTGGAGTTTAGTCTGCACAATTTGTTGAAATTAGCTGTGCAAGCCTAGAAATTAATACAGGAGAAAAGGCTCAAAGACATGCAGTTGTCTCCCGGAGTCATTGAGGTGTCGAAAATCGGAATGCCACTAAATTAGAAGCACACAGATTTAAAGGGCATAACTGTCAGGGATTTCCATAGACCACAATTATTACAGAATTGGATCAAAATGAAGTTCCAGATGGCCTATATTAAAACTACCATGGTGTGATGCTAACGTTTATTCTTTGACTACCCTTAGAATGACTAAATTGAACACCTTATCAGGTTGGACCTTAGGGTGTATTAAATATTTGATTATTTTTGAGCTCAAAAAATAATAACTATCATTCAAGATTGACACTAACAGAGAATTCTGGATCTCTATTGTGACCTCATTTTCTTTTACAGTCAAATATATTATTCATATTTTAAATCATGAATGGAAAATATATTCTAACTCAAATACTTTTACACAAAGCTTGAATGCTATAAATATTGTATGTAATTAATATCCATAGTATTGCGTGGATTAAGCATCATAGTGTTTGTTCTTTCTTTGAATTTGCACTCCAACTTTAAGGAAAGACGAACAGGTACTGTGGTTATTTCTGCATGACAGGAGAGGAGGGTTAAACTAGACATTTGAAGGAATTTACAGCTCATTCACTTTCTACTGCTCATTGCTAGAGCATAACATTTTTTACTTTCTTGACATTGCTGACAAATTAGAGAGAAATTAAAATGTAAACATTGGTTGGAAAAGTGTAATCTCAAACACTTTCTCAAGAAACCAGAGAGATAATTTTAACAGAAAGGAGACACTATTTTTACAAGCATCAAAAACAAGTGAGAAGTCAGGGAGAACTGTTGCACTGGGAAGCGTGGGAACTTGCGATATCAGATGAGAGAAGTTCATCAGAGAATTCGCAAGATTACTCATTAGTTTCCTAATACATTTCTTGGAAACACCAATCTACTTTAACAATAAAAACTGGAAAAGGATAATTGAACTAGAGAACTATACCCTGCAAGCAGACATTTTTTTGAAAGTTGTCATTGACCCACTCTGAAGCACCAGCTTATAGCAATACTTTAATTTTTCACATCTGTCACTTCCATTTTTTGTTTCCATATGTAGTCAAGATATTTTCATTTTTATCAAAATCTCTCTCTCTTTCTCCCCTCCCTCATATATGTGTGCGTGTGTGTGTGTGTGCATGTGTGTGTGTGTGTGTGTATGGTGTGTGTATGTATCTGTACTTGTGTTGCTATAGGCTGCAAGGGCCTTGAACATACAAGACATGCATTTACCAGTGAGTATACCCAATCATCTTTCTTTTCTTTTTGATTTTGATATAGGGTCTCACTAAGTTACCCTTGAGTAGTCAGGCTGACATTGAACCCATTCTGTAGTCCAGATACATTTCCAATAAATGATCCTGCTGCCTTCCCATAATAGTTAAATGAGATTACAGGCCTCTGTCACCACGTATTTTGCAGAATGCATATTTACTGACCGTGTGTGTGTGTGTATGTGTGTGTGTGTGTGTGTGTGTGTGTGTGTTTGAACTTCAGCTTGCTTTCAGAAAATAGAAATGACAATAATCAAAATACAAACTATGTGTCAACAAAAACATATCTTAAAATTAAATAAAACATATGGGGAATAGTAACAAAATAAAATGGTAGACAAAATAAACTATAAATAAAATATTTGGAAAGGATATACTTTAGTATGAACAGAGAATATATATGGGTTATTTATTCTTTGCAATACAATAGTAGAACATTTTTTAAATACAAGGCAAATAAGAACTAAGAATAAATATCAGCTCTCATTGGTTCTAAAATAAATAATGGTGAAGTTTATTGGAAAAGTTGATTGCAAAGTGTTTAGGAATCAATATCAAAGTAAGTTAAGATCCAAAACAATTACTTATTATGAAATCAATGCAGTTGTTAATATATTTCATTCAAAATTAAGACTCTTGGCTATGAAGAATTGTAGTCTTATATCAGATTCTATGCTTTGTTCTTCTCCTTGTTGTCTGTAAACACTAACCATCATTAAATCAGGTGCGAAATTCAGCTAGATTTCTGTGAGACTTCTGTGAGGCTGTTTATTCCCTTTGTAGACATGTCACAAATCCCCTTCCTTTTCATTTACATTTGAGCAAATATTATACCAAATAGCTCTGAACATATTCTGAGCCTAACTTTCTGCTACTTGTATTTTTTTTCTTGATAGTGATCCTATTTGTACTATATCTAGCATCTTTAGTGCCATGAAGCTGTTCCTACATCACTTCTTTTTGGCATATAATGTTCACTTTGAGTATAACAGAGCTACAGAACAATCTACATTTTCCCTCCTAGATCCACTGACCAGCAACTTCTTTATGTGGTGCTACAGTCTTCCCTGGAATTGCACAAAACGGGGGCTGGTGCAGCCTCATTCTCTCATCAGTTGCGTTTCTAGATTTAATAGAGGGAATGCCTTTCTACTCTTCTCCCACAACGAATCCTCTATCATCAAGGGTTGTTCAGATCTCAGAGCATGGGACCCCTTGCTACCTCATCTATGCTATCAATCCTGTAGAAGCTGTCAATTGAAGACTGTCCTCTGATACTTTTCTAATTGGACGTGAGTGTTTTGTAGTAATAAGAGCGGCGGAGCTGTGTCCCCAGCACCCCGGCCGCCTGCTAGCTAACCCCAAAATAAGAACACACAAATTGTATTCATTTAAACACTGCTTGGCCCTTTAGCTCTAGCCCTTACTGGCTAATTCTGATATCCCGATCAACCCATCTCTAATAATCTGTGAGCACCGGTCTTACCGGGAAGATTCTAGCCTACATCCCTACGTCAAACCTGGGTCGGAGCTTCATCGCCTGTGTGTGCCCATGAGCGGGGCATGGCGTCTCTCTGAGCTCACTTCCTCTTCCTCCCAGCCTTCTGTTTTGTTTACTCCACCCACTTATGTTTTAACCTATGAGGGCCAAACAGTTTCTTTATTGCTTAACCAATGAAATCAACAGATTGATATATGACACTCCCACATTAGTGTTTTATCTTTTATTTATTGTTTATTCATTTAGATGCACTTACGTGTATCACATTTTGTTTTCATGGCAACCTGTAAAAATACAGCTAACATTTAAATGGTACCTAATCTATACCATCATATTATAATGACATTTGTATAACCACAAAAATATGATGTCCATATTCTTTGTTCTGCACTACATATGTCAGAAAATTAAAGCAAATAACTTCTGTGTCAAATATAGAAGTCTAATAGGCAAATGAGATATGATATTTGTTTGTCTGGTGTTTTTCTACTTCCTTACACAACATACTCAAAAGAGTAATAAAATTTTCTATAACTAGATAAAATTAGAAGGCTAATGCCCAGAATTGTGGTAGTGATTAGTAATCTAATCCCTGCAGGCCATTCATTGGGTGCTTTGAAACAATGTTTTTGAAAGATCACCTAGACTTACACAAGATGCTCAGCACCCATGATTTCAGGCTTTGGTACTGGCTTTAAAATTTAGTCACAAAGAAATACATGAAAATTGGTGTTGTGAACAGAAAATAATCTAGACACCCCTGGGATACTGTATAATATTCTTTTATTTGTAGACTATTTTATAAATGCCAGTGAAACCTCTGGCATAAAATAAGAGAGCAATCCTAACAGAAGAGAATTCATGAGGAAATCATTGAAATAAGCAGAGGAACCACTTGGATGAGGGAGACAACTACATTTGCACAAAGGCAGAGCTTTGGAAAGGAAGAAGAATTCTTCGGAGGAATGCCTACATTAACAGTTTCAGGCAGCATTTTTACAGACTTGTTATTATAAGTTACAGGAAGACACATGCCATACAAATT
This sequence comes from Microtus ochrogaster, assembly GCF_000317375.1. Lineage (NCBI taxonomy): Eukaryota > Metazoa > Chordata > Mammalia > Rodentia > Cricetidae > Microtus > Microtus ochrogaster. Next base: position 19,541,333 of record NC_022027.1, read on the forward strand.
CACCAGCATTGGAAGGGTTAAATTAAAAATAAAAAAATTTACCATTCAGAGAACTTGCAGAAAGTCTTTTGTGTCGGAATTCACAGTACAGTTCTTCTGTATTTTGTGTGTCCATCCTGAAGTAAAATTTACTCTGTTGTAAAGATGATACAGGGACAGAATATGATGTACAATCCTGTATATCATCTAGGATATACTATCTCAACTAGGGGAGAGAGTTTGAATCAGAGACAAAAGAGTTTTTTTTTTCTTTATGGCTAAAGAAATTGCTAAATACTTGTGTTCTTTTTTATATGCCACTTATGTTCTTATCTCTGAATAGGATTGGAACAAAGCCCTATAATAAATGTGTGCAATAGGAAGAAAATAAAACTGAGCATGGAGGATCATGATCAGTGATTTCATAGCAAATAAAAGCACATCTACTGTTTTTCCAGAAGACATTACCTCATCCCTCAAGGTTGCTGCACACCCAACCCTGCATTTGATCTGGTTGGCCAAGACTTCACACTGTTGTAATAGCCACCCAAAATATTCAGAGACACACAGGTTCCTGCTCTAGTGTTTGACTCCACAAATACTGGTGGGAATTTGGATTCTTTATGCATCCCAGACTGTTTGGTTACGCAAGAAGTTAAGAACAGGTAGAAGGTATTCCAGTGATATTCGATATATAAAAAAGAGTCTCCAAGCAATGAGGAATGAATAAAATTTTTAAAAATTAAAAACAGGAGAAAAACAGCCCAGTTTGTTCTAAACCTATTGAATCCAGATGGAAGTTATGTGTGTCATCACCCTTCTTGTTTGTATGCCAGAAGAACTAACCTATTTGGTACAGACTTATTTATAACATTTCCATGGGCAAGAAGGACCCATTTTTCAAGTTCAGAATTGCCCAAATCAGCTTTTTCCTATGCAGGAATTTTCATTATATTAAAAAATAATAATAAGGGAAAAAACTCACATTCTTACTCCTTTCAAAAAACTAAAATATTCTTCAAACTGTGTGAGGAGATGAATCAACATTGCCACCTAGTGGAAGCATTCATTTATCCAGTAACACGAACCGGCTCTTGAGATGTGTCGGAAAACAGACAACAAAAAGTGAATTGCTTAAAGCTCCAACCTAATCAGTTTTTAAAAGGATACTTTAATTTTATCTTGTTGATTAATTATTATAAATAAGAGAATGGTGTGTAATGGAAACTATCTGTAAAATATTTTGGTTGCAGTGTTACAATTAAGATACATAGAACTTTAGGGAATTTACGTGAGGAAAGCAAGCTTTCATTAGAGGAGAATTTGAAGTCAACATATTGATAAAGATATCGATGATGGCAAAGTAAATGTGCCAACGTACTACTTTAAATTACAGTTATGATTCTCAAAACAATATACAGGATTTTGTGATTGTTGAGTTTTTGTCATTAAAAAATATTGCATTTTAAACAATGTTACAGTTACCAAGTAATTAAAAAAACACATTTTTTTTTTGTTTAGTGTCTAAAATTAGCATCATGTTCAGGTCCTCCTAGTAAATGAGAATAAAGAAATGTAGAAGAATCAGAGAAATCTAAATGAATTTTACGCTGATGACTGCATTGTCTTGAAATTCCATTCTGATTTCCTCTGAGTGAAGCAATCTGCCTTTGAAATTAAGATCATGAATATTGTCAGAGCACAACCTGTGAAGTAGTTTGTATAAAGCAAACTAAGTCAAATAATGACAGTTTTTAAAGACTTATAGCCCTTATGTTAAAATATAACTCAGGGTGTGGCTCTGTGATTTCATGAGGCCAGATTATTTACATTATACCTAGTCCATCGATCTTCACCATGAAAAATCATGTGTCTCTCAGTACATCATTGTCTTGGGAAAGTAATAGAGGGTCCCTGTACTTAGGAACTCTGCACTCTACAGTGAGTGAGCAGTGGATGAATTATGGTTTAAAGTGATTGCTCGAGGTTTAGTTTGCACAGCGGTAGAAGGCAAGTTTACTAGTTCACTGTAAATTATTGAAATGTCTGAACAGCACATTACACAGCACTGATTGTCTCTTCATGAGTTACACTTTCTCTTAAAGTTCCACCTTCCCTCATTCACCTGCACAACTGCCATTTTCACATTTTTTCCTGATAATTCCATGGGATTCAATGAAGTTCTTTCACTGACGGATTGGCAGTCCTTTCATGGCAGCTTCTGTAGATCTAGTTATCTTTTACTTAGACTAGAACAACAAGCAGATTATGATAAATCTTCCCTACCTCTTTAATATTGAAGCACTTTCTGTGCTCTTTGCTTGTTCTAATACATTAATTTATTTCTGAAATTATAAGCTTCAGACAAGGAGTGGAAGTAACTTATGCTTTTTCTTCTCATGTAACTCATAATTTTTTACAAGACCTTGCCAAAGACATTTATTTTCCTCTGAAGAAATTTAGCTTAGTAATTAAAAGCACAATAGGATCCTCACTTGGGAGATGGGCTTGTGGATAAGACTGTTCCATGTGCAAGTCTGAAAACCTTCACTCCCCCAAAAAAAATCAGGCATGGATTTACAAGTTCCTACAATCCCAACATTTTGAAAAGTAGAAAAGTGGGACATAGGTATTACTGGGGTTTGCTGCCTCCCATCTAACTCTAAGAGCAGTGAGAAACCATGTCTGAACATAATAAAATGGGGATTTATGGATAATGTACTCCCCTGGTTTCTTTCCACACAGGGGCATATGTACATTTACACCACTTTTACACATAAAGAAATAAATGATAAATAAGTAAACAATTAAAATTTAAATCAGAGAGCAAAGTCTATGAAGTCACATTACCTCAGATAAAAACAGATTTTGAGAATACCAAAGCTGTTATCAATATGTGAAACAGGAATGATAGCATTTGGCTGACCCTGTGTAGTCAGAGACAGACAAGAGTCATTCTTCTTGAAGTGTTCTTTGTTATTGAGGAAGGAAGCTGGTTTCGAGTTTCAGGCTATGTGGAGTTCAGTAACTAGCTAAAAGCATCCCTTCCTTCATTCTGAAAAGGTCCTGCTGACATGAAAGAGCAAAGGCTGACACAATTTCACTCCCCAAGGAATTTACAATGAGGAAATTCTGTCAGCAGAACCCAAAGTTATGGATCTCTTGTTGTTCATAAATGTGTCTCAAGGACAAATGGAAACAAGGAAAAGAATATCTGTTTAAGGGATAGTCTTGTGACGACCTGAGGACAGGCCTGTCTGACCTGTTCAGCACCGTGGACAGCACACCACAAGCTACTGGTAAGGCTCCTTTTCCTATTTGGGAAAGCATGCCTGTAGGAGGAGGGCCCACTTGTTCGTGTTGGCTGCCCAGCTAGCTTATCCCCGAAATAACCACACAGAAATTGTATCAGTTAAATCACTGCCTAGCCCATTATCTCTAGTCTCTTACTGGCTAACTCTTACATCTTGATTTAACCCATTTCTATTAATTTGTATATCGTCAGGTGGCAGTGGCTTATTGGAAAAGATTCTAACCAGCGTCTGTCTCAGGCAGAGGATCCATGGCTTCTTTCTGACTCTGCTTTCTTCTTCCCAGTTTTCAGTTCTGTTTTCCCTGCCTACCTAAATTCTGCCCTATCAAAAGGCCAAGGCAGTTTCTTTATTCATTAACCTCTGAAAGCAACACACAAACAGAAGGAACTCCTATACCACATGCCTGTGTCTCAAGATCCTTAAGGTTAGTGCATTTACAAGTAAGCAGATCAATGTTCAGAAATATTGAACACTGTGCCTTAAATGATTACTACTCAACTTGTTCACTTTAAGTTTACAATTTAAACTCAAAACCTTGTTCTTAAGGTACATATACCTGATTTTTTTTTTTTTTAAGTTTCATCTTCTCCTTTCTTACTTTGCATGTGAACAGGACAGTGCAGGTTTGTGAGTGTAGGATATGTACATAAAGTCTTGTACAATATTCACTCACTGTAATGGAGACCAGATGTTCTCAAGTAAAAGGAAAAATACAGGTCTATTAGAAAGTGAATATATATAGAATCAATACCTACAGGGTAGCCAGCCAGTAAAATAGTGAGTTAATATGAAGGTCAATGGGCATGGGTGCTGGAAGTACTAGTCAGACTTGTACATTGCTTCTTGTATCTTGTCTTTCCTTTGCCTGCCTTTTTTCATTTTGTGTGCTTTCATTGCTGCTGACATCACAGCACTGAGACACATCTTATCTTGGCTTCCTGATTCTTCCATAGAATGTCCTCCTGTTGCAAATAAGCTTCTACATTCATGAAAAGATTCAATGACAGTTAGCTACTTTACCAGTTGCTAGGTAGATTAACTGAAGAAGATATATTGGAAAGATCTTATTGTTAAGAATTTTAAACCGTAATTTGTATTAAATATTTGGAACTTTCATACAATGTTTTTTGACCCTATTCATTCCCAAATCTCCCTCCCCCAACTCCTCTCAGATCCACTCTCATTTCTCTAGCATATCAGGTTTCATGTGCTCTTTAAAAAGATATAACCCTTCATGTCCATATTGTGCAGCTCATAGATACTGGACATGCAACCATCACTCGTGGCCAACCATGGGTAGCACTCTTAAAGAGGTGAATTATCTCCTCCAACAACCATCAGCTGTCTTTCTAGGTCAGGGACTCATGAACACATTATCCCCATGGTGAAATTATGGCTACTCTGATCTCATGCAGGTCTTGTGCAGGCACCCATGGCTGCTGACAGTTCATGAAAACATCAGTGCTGTCATGTCCAGAAGAGGATGTTTTGCTAAAACAATCTCCAACTTTTGATTCTTTTTAGTTTTCTACCTTCTCATGCATGATGGCCCCTGATCCATTGATAGGGATAATGTTGATGTTCCATTGAGAAACAGCTCTAATGAGATCTAAAATCTGCACTAATCAAGAAGAAAGGATAATGTGGTATTACACCCATTTAACAAAATATAACTAATAAGTTTATCATTGGTGTTGTGAACACCCAAAACATGGGCTCTTGGTGAGGTTTGCAGCTAGGAAAACAGATCTATAATCTAAGCATAAAGTTATTCCAAAGCATTTGTGTCACTATTATTCTCCTATTAATGTATAACACCTCTGGTCACACTGTATAGCTCATAGGCTCAGTTGAGAAAGACTATTTAGGGACTATTTTTTCCCACACATAAGCCTACATAGCACCTTCTTGCTGATAATGAAAGATAGTCAGCACAAAAGAAGCTTCATGGTCAATAGTACCTTGATTTCTCCATGTCCTGTGATCATTTTGTGTAGGGTCCTCAGCAATAAGAACTTACTGTCCAGTTGTGATGCACAGCTGGGAATAATGACAATAGTCTGCATTGTTTCAAGGATCTGCAAAATGCTCCTGACCAACAACTCAGGGAGAGGTATCCCACACCAGCTCTTAGATTTTTATTTGGCCATCATGGTTCTAGAAGAAGCTCTATATATTCCTATATGAATGTTTTATGTTAATAAAAAGAACTTAATAAAGGTATTTTGTATTGATTTTATGAGAGAGTGTTTCATATGTACAATGGCACACGTGTGAAGATCAGAAGATAGCTTGGTATTATCAGGTTTTTTCCCTCCACTACATGAATTCCAGATGTGGAATTAAGGTCACCAACATTGGCTGTAAGCCCTTTTATCCATTGAGCTATCTCACTGGCCTCAATGTCACTCTTTGTAGACAGGACATGTTCTGGTTCATTCCACTCCAAGGCTCTGGTTAAGAAAAGCATTTCACAATATACAGTTTGGAAGATAGTGAACTCACATGGAAGCATCTCCAGGTATTAATTAGAAGTTATCTCAACTATCTTTTAACCAGAAAAAATCATTATTAAACTGTTAGCATATAAATGAAGTGTAAAACAATTATCAGCAATCAGAAACAATCTGTGAATTCTTATATCTTCTCACTATGAACATTTTTAGTAACATCAATGAAATCCTTATCACTTCCAGTTTACTTAGATAACTGTTGCAGAGAAGAAAACAGTTTGCACTGGTCTCAAGGGTTACCTGACAAATCAGGTTTGTAAGTGTCTGTGTCTAATGCTGAGGTGTAGATGGCTTCCTTGGTTTATTATCAAGATAAATTTATTCACCATGGACTGGTCAGATGTAGTACAGTCATTTGGAAGAAAAACAGCTATCCCATTTTATCTTAATGTAGCTCCTACAATATTTTGATCATTTATAGCTATAAAATTAGAACTAAATAATCAGCCACAACATTACAAACTTTAAAATAAAGCATATTGTTCTTGTAGTTATTGAACTACATTAATAAATGAGAACTTCAGTTCACTGTCATCATTAACAAAAAACAAATACTACATTTAAACTTCCCAGATTAGGTCCTTACAAAACCATTGCACTACATAGCATTAATAATGTATTGATCTCAAATTCTGATGTCAGATAAAATAGTGGTTCGCACAAAAAATAAGGATATAATTATTTGAGGCATTTTATATTAAATGAACACTAACAATTGTAGTTAGATTACTACTCTTTGGGGGCCTGCTACCAAGCTCCCAAATATATACACAGAAGCTTATTCTTCTTTATGAATGCCTGGTCTTAGCTTGGGTTGTTTCTAGCCAGCTTTTCTAACTTTAATTATTCCATTTCTCTTTAACTACATTTTGCCTCTGGACATTTTACCTTTCTTTTTTTAATATATCTTTCTTTCCTTCTTATTCTGTGATCATCTGTGTGACTGGGTAGTTGGTTGGTGGGCCCTGACATTTTTCTCTCATTCTCCTTTTCTTGCTCCTCCCCTAGATTTCTCTTCCTGTGAAGACAGACACTAAAAAGAAATCCCACATTAGTTCATAATTGAGTATAATAAAAGGTTATTTATGTAAGGATAGACTCACAGATCATAGTCCTCTACTCGAACAAGGAACAGCAACCAAATTCCTCAGCCCAAAGAGAGAGAGCAACTGTGTGCTTTACACCAAAATTTATAGTATAAGAGACCACGCCCAAGTGGGCTGGTAACTTAAAGGCTACTGGCTGTAGGAATTTCTACAGCATTCCTGCAAATTCTCTCTGCCTGTCAGCCCCACCTATTTCTTTCTCCTGCCTATCTATTGACTCTTTAGACCAGCAAGGTGTTTTAGGCAGGCAAAGAAACACAATTTTTCAAAGTTAAACAAATGCAACATAAAAGAATGCAATATACATCTTTGCATCAATAAACAAACATTACAGCATAAGTGAATATAACACATCTTATACTAATATTCCACAACAGACAACTAGAATTCATTAAGAACATTCTGTAAAATTTCTTGTTCTAAATCAGAATGCTTAAATAAAATCTATAGCAGGTTTAAATAATTTTAAAATATAAAATATGGCAGACCTATTTCTCAGAATCAATATGATCATGGAATTATTCCTGTGAAGAGGAGTATTTTGACTCGATTAATGCATTTTTAGGAAAGTGAAGACTATATGCAAAAACAGAAATTTGTCAAATCCTTGCAAGACATGCCCCATAATTGTAATATAAGATGGTATTTAAACAAGAATTATAAACATTTTATTTAAAATAACAGAAATGAAATTAGTGGAGATAATACAAAGAGATGAAGGAGATACAATGCAGAATGCTCTTTGAAACAAGGAAGAAATATTTCACCCATTTTACTTATTTTAGTTTTATTTCTTTAAAATATGTTCACACAACTTAAATAAAGGGGTTTAATAATGATAGATAAAGACGCAAAACAGAGAAAAGAGGACAACAAAACTGATTAACCAAGATATGATTTCACCTTGGAGTCAAGCCATTGCAAAGCAAGTAGACAGAAAAAAAGCCATCATTTTCTAGGCTGTAATTGTTATGAGTTAAGCTATATTACCCAAATTCGCAAATTGATGTCCTTTACCCCAATACTTCATAATATGATCTCATTTGAAAATAGACCGACTAAATAAAGAAACTGTTAAATGAGAATGATGTCATAATAGAGGAGGAGGGTTTTGTCATCTAATGTCATGCATGTTCTTATAAGACAGGGATATTTGAGGATAAAGGCAGACATAGGAATAAGACAGTAAAAGCCAGAGAATGCCACAGAGTATCCAGAAGCCACAAAAACATATCTCAGATAAACTTTTCTTAGCTGGTTCAGAGGCAGGGTCCTGCCACCACTGTGACCTTGACCCTGTAACTTACAAATTTATAACAAAATTGATTCTTTGGCCAGTCTGTATTTTGTAATAATTTGTTACAACTACCATAGCAAACAAATTTAATAATCAAGATTTAGCTTAATTGATTTTGTGTTAAATTTATCTCTATTGATGACTATGATCTATGTACCTAGCTATGTTTGTTAATTTCAAGGAGCTAAAGCAAGAGAAGAGCTCAGAATTCAGGCAGAATGGAAGAGTACTAAGACATAGGGACAATGAGTACAATCCTCAAGCTGATGACTCTGTTTTGTATCACACTAGCACAGTTAGTGGTTCTTTGCATTATTTGAACTTTCTGTCTTCCTGTTTCCTCCTCATCCTTTCCAGACACAACTATCAACTCAGTAGCACTGGAGATTTCCAGTTAGATCCAATCTGTAGAAGATAAAGTAAGGCTATAAACGGTATTGATCGGTTATTTGATTGTTTAATCTGACTGACAAATCCAATATGAAAAAAATATAGTTGCCTGAGGAGCCACTATGACCTTTTAGTGAAACTTATTTATATGGACTCAAGTGTTGAGCTTCTCACCACTTACCTGATATGCATAACGATCTTGTCTAAATAGCATGGCAATTTTCAGAACTGATACAAATATCATATAATATTCTTAGGCAGTGAAACCTTTAAAATATATTAGCCTGGAAAGATATAACACATAAAAAATACCTCAGAATTGAAGATTAAACAGGAAATGTCTTCAGGAGCAATTTTCCTATTTTTAGTTTATAGCTTACCAGATTTATAAACTTTTCCCCTTGAGGGAAACCTATGTCAGAATTTCTGTCATAATGCTAGTGTAAAAGATATCAGGTAACCCAAATGACAATCTTACATAAGCAAAATGACTCTACCTTTCTAGTTTATAATAACTACTTCCTCAACAGCATAATTGGCAGAAACAAATAGGCATAGTTACTTTTGAAAAATAATTTTCCAACTCATATATCGGTGTTTGTACTCCTTGTAATCTAGCTTTCTTATACTACAAAGAAGAAAACTATAGAGTAGATTATTTTGATATTTGTAAGTGACTTTAATGTCACCAGTATAATAGGCAATAAAGGGAAAGTACTAACTTTTTATTCTAATCTGTTACCTGGCCATCACACAAAAGCATAAGGTCAATGATGATGTTGCTCTCCTAGTGTGCTCACTCTGAAGTCATTGTTGTGAAAATGTTGAAACTATTGGAAGCAAAAATATCTGTGGAAGGAATTTTTCAATGTTGTATCTTAAGAAAAAATAGATTTTCCAAGTTCTAGAAATATGTTTTAGAACATTGCAGTGGTCATAGATTTACTGTTACTAAAGTAAGTTGAAGCCCTACCCATGTTCTAAATCTGTTTTATTATACTTGGTTCATGCTGTACTTTAGATAAGCTTTGTCCTCCCAAAGTTTTAGGTGCTAGAAGCTTTGTAAAGGGGCACGTCATGGTGACAGTGCAGAAATCTTCAGAGGCGGGGCCTAATGGGAAATCATTGGGTCACTGCAGAGGTGTCATTGGACTACAGAATGCCCGACCATCTGGGTGATGAGATCTCTTTAATTTCCTACAAATTTTATGTTTCCAAACATTCTATACATGTCAACTCTAGAAAGGTTTTACAATCTTAAAGTATAGACATACTGTCACTTAAGTCATTTTATCTTGTGTATTTCATAATTCCTATTTATGTACAATTTATTGTCAGATATGCAGGTTAGTCCATGATGAAAATATCATCTGCAATAAAAATGCTTGCTACAGTGTTCCATAAACCTTCAATACCACTGCCTTTCCTCTTATTTTTACTCTTCAAAATTCAACTAGGTTTTCAAAGGCAAATATATATATATATATATATATATATATATATATATATATATATA
>NC_022027.1:19552039-19573369 GCF_000317375.1 Microtus ochrogaster
CTCTCTCTCTCTCTCTCTCTCTCTCTCTCTCTCTCTCTCTCTCTCTCCACATTCCCATGCAATAGGATGCAATGAAAGGGAAGAACCAATCATTATAACCTGATAGGATTAATTGCGGCGAACTCCTCGACCAGCGAGAAAGAACGACCACGACACGAGGATTCTTCTCAGATCACGCTTTACTGGAGTGCACTTGATTGAGAGATAACATGAAGCGAAGGGGCCGAGAGCACTAAGGCAGCTGCTTATATATGGAATTGGCACATGGGTTGCCCTGTGATTGGTTGCCACCATCAGCTGACACCAGACTGCATCGAGATAGGCCCAGGGACCCCATTCACCGCGCATGCGGAAAGTGGGGGACAGGCAGCTCTCAAAGGCATAGCCAAATAAGGAGTATAACCGGCAAGACAGGATGTGGTGCCATCTTGCAATGGCGGTCCTGTCTGGCTCCCTGCAATTAATTATTTTGACTTCTCAGATTCTGAATACCCTACTTGAATTAAGTTTCCTCTGTCATAAAATATCACAGTAGTGATCAAACTACAACTTGGTTTGGAGGAGACAAAGCATATTCAACCCATTTAAAAACAAACAACAAAGAAAAATCTAAATGCAAGGTGCAATTTATCAGAGGGTGAACAAGAGCATCACAAAGACACTGCTGGATTGAACTTAGCTGAGACTTGTACGCCAATGTTACTTTTCTTTAAACTCAATAAGTATTCAACTGTAAGAGTAAATCTTTACAAAATGTGTAGTTGAACAGTTAAGGATAGTGCAGATACCATCAACTCTCTTCTGTTCTTCTGAGGCTGTCATTAAGTGTGAGAGTACTTGATACCACGGCTTTGATCCCAACCACCAATAAAAGAGGGAGTGGATATGCTTTTCAAATATTGAAGTTTTTTAAAACTTAATAACTAGTGAAGGTCTAATTACATGGAGGTTTGTACCTGTGTGGCATACATTTAAAATATTTGTAATTGAAAAAATTAAAACATTTGGCGGGGTGTGATGGTGCATGTCTTTAAATCCAGCAATCCTGAGGCAGAGGCAGATGGATCTGAATTCAAGGCCAGCCTGGTAGTTCCAGGCAGTCCAGGGATACAAAACAAACAAACAAACAAAATTGTTTACTGCGAGGTAGTTACAGGCACATACCTTTAATATCAGCACTTGTCAGGCAGAGGAAGGCAATCTCCAAGTTCGATGCCAGCTGGGTCTACAGAGTGAATTCCAGGACAGTCAAGTCTACAGAGAGAAATCTTGTCTGAAAAAGAAAAATTGTAATGATAGTAAAAGATATTAAAATGTATTACATAACTGAGAAGAATATGTTTTGACAGCCTGAGCACCACATGTATGAAATGTTCACTCTAAAGAAGATATTCAAGATACTCTTATGGAACTATTGAAAGCAATTTACAAAATGATAGATAGCCATATCTGGTGGCTTAGATATATTATCCTAACTACTTTGGAGGCTGAGACAGGAGGATTACAAGATCAGAAACTATCAGTCTGATAGAATGAATACAAGCTCCAGCCCTAGGCAATTTAATGTGGTCCTGTCTCAAAAAATTAATCAAATATTCTGATTTAGATCATTAGTGAATGTGTGTATGTTATGTGTGATCCCATATATCCCATCCATAGGATCCCTACTCCAAGAAGAAAGATAGGGAGGAAGATAAAGACAAAGAAACAAAGAATAGAAATTGCAGGTAACCAATGAGAAGGGACATACGCCTGTGGTAAACATCTTTTCACTGTATAATCTCTACCCTCATGTTAAATGAGGAAGTAAAGGTGAATGTATATTCAGGTATCTTTGCATGGTCAGTCTTCCCATGAAAGTATCACCATATTTGTCAAAGGCAGAAAAAAAGTAGTGCTATAAAAATAACAGTGATTGTAACTTTTCCCAAATGAGCAAAATAAACACATTGCTAGACAGATACCTCAGGTGCCTTTTCTGAGGGAAAAAAAAAAAAACTGATAAAAAAGATTCTCTATTCCCAACAGTGCCGGCATGTTCACGAGCATGTCATTTTTAAGTAAATCTTCATTCCTTTTCAGTTTTTCATACCCTAGTTTGAATCATTCCTGGGCACCCAGCTGAGCTCAGTCGGGCTTTCAAGGTTGAATGTGCCTGCCAGGCAGGCTTAACTATTTCTTGTGCGTCTGGAGGGATACTGAAAAGGTTACTGTTTAATATTTTCGAAATGGAGGAATTAAGATCACCTGTCCTCAAGAGTAAACCAGCACATGTTATTTCTGAAGAAAATATAATCTGACAATAAATAGTAAATACTGAAGCTGTCATTCATCTAAGTTAGCTGTCAAGTACATCTTCAGAATGAATTTCTCAATGAATTTTATTGACAATGACTTAAAATGCATGTAGGCCAAATTATGATGTTTTCTAGTCAAAGCAAAATTATAAAACACACACATATTTTAACTACTAACTGTAAATATATCACATTTTACTCATATTTAAATCATATGTTCCATAATCACAGTTCAAATCAAATCAACTTTCTGGGATTCTTAATATTTTTTCAATTTTAGTGATTTTTATTCTTTTTTTTAATTCTTTTCTAATATATTACATCCTGACTGCAATTTTTCCTCTCTTCCTTCCCCTCAGCTTCTGCTCCATCGTCCCACACATCTACCCTCCCTCCATCTCCCCTTAGAAAAAAGAAATCCTTTCACGGACATAGAACAAACATGGTATAATATGTTATGATAAGACAAGGCACATACTATTAAATCAAGGTTGGATGAGGCAAGCCAGTAGAAAGAAAAGGGTTCCATAAATAGTTGTAAGTGTCAGTGATCAATTCTGCTCCCACTGTTAGGAATCCTACAAGAACACCAAGCTACTCAGATAAAACATATATGCCGGGTACATAGGTCAGACCCCTACCGGCTCCTGGATCTCTGTGAGCCCCCATGAGTTCTGGTCAATTACTTCTGTGGACCATGTTCTCCCGGTATCCCTGACCCCTCTGGTTCCTCTGATCCTTCCTTCCCTTCCTCCACAGGACTCGGTGAACTCCACCTTTGTTTGGCTGTGGGACTCTGCATCTGCTCCCATCAGTTTCTGGATGAAGTTACTTTTGTCTCTTGATCAGGATTCTACTAAGCTATGGTCTCAAAATACTCTGCAGGCAGGACCAGCTGTAGGTCAAAGGTTTTTGTGTCCCAACAAACTTTTGTTAGATTAATGTCCCAATCTCTCTTCCTGAGGACCTTGCCTGATTTCAGAAGATGGCCAGTTCAGACTCTGTGTTCTCCCTTACTAGGTGTCTTTACTAGGGTCACTCTCAAAGACTACATGGAGTTTCCCTTGCACTTGGTTACCACCTCACCCCAGAAATGGACCTTGCTGCACCCATTTCTCCTAGTATTATGTACTCCCCCTTTGATCCTTCCTGTTTCCAACCCAATCTGCTCACAGTACACCTTCAGTTAAATGGTTGGATACCATTTAACAACAGCAACAACAAAAAAAGTAACACATTACATACAAATGACAAGTGGACCAAGAAAGAAATTGGAGAAAGAATAGCCTTCATAAAAGCCACAAGGAATATAAAATATCTTGGGGTAACTCTAACCAAAAAAGTGAAATAGCTGTATCATAAAGACTTACAACCTTTGCAGAATGAAATTTTAGAAGATATCAGAAGATGGAAAGATCTCCCATGCTTATTGATTCATAGGATTAACATAGAAAATGGTCATCCTACCAAAAGCATTCTACAGAATCAATGCAATTCCCATCAAAATTTCAACACAATTCTTTAAAGACCTTGAAAGAACAATACTCAACTTCATATGAAAAAAACAAAAAACCTAGGATTGCTATAAAAAATACTTCTAAAGATATCACCATCCCTGATATCAAGTTCTAGTATAGAGCTATTGTATTAAAAACTGTATGGCATTGGCATAAAAACAGACATATTTATTCATGAAATCAAATTGAAGACCCAGATATAAATCCACACACCTATGGAGACTAGATTTTTGATAAAGAAGCCAGAAATATACAACATGTTCTGAATTTGAGAGGGATTGAGAAAGAACATGAGGAGTTAAAGGGAAATCTGGAGAAGGAAATGATGCAAATATAGTACTCAGATATGAAATTGCCAAAAACTAAATATTTTTATATTAAAAATAAATTTTAGAAAGGACTCAATTGAGACAAATTAAGAAAATTGAATAAATAAGAGAGTATGGAGATATGTTTATGGAACAAGGGCTTTGAAGAATGCAGATATTGTGCTTCTGATTTTTTTTAACTTTTTAATTAATTAATCCTCATTCATTCATCTCCCCCTTTCTCTTCGGAAAAAGACAGGCCCCCATCTGTATCAGTCAGCCATGGCATATCAAGCTGTAGTAAGATTAGATATCTACTCTCCTACTAAGTCTGGATAAGGCAACCCAGAAGGAGGAAAGGGTTCCTAAATCAGGCAACAGAGTCAGACAGTTACAGTTCTGCAGCTTGGTCTTGTGGGGCTCCTAACAGTGGGAAGAGGGGATGAGTCTAACTTTGTTGCAGAGGGCCTAGGTCAGTCCCATGCAAGTTCTCTGGTTGGTGGTTCATTCTTTGTGAGCCACTATGAGCCCAAGTTAGTTGATTTGTGATTTTCTTGTGGTGTCTGGCTTCCATAATCCTTCCTTCCCTCCCCTCTTCTACAGGGTTCCCCAAGGTCCACCTAATGTTTGGCTGTGGGTTCCTACATCTGTTTCCATCAGTTACTGGGTGGAGCCTTTCTGATGACATTTGGGCTAGGCAATGATCTATGAGAATAGCAGAATATCACTAGGGGTTATTTCATTGACTTCTCATGTCAATCATGTTTGGTTCTATCCTATGTCACTGGGCTGTCCAGCCTCTGAGTACTGGTCCTCCAGGCAGTGCCAAGGGTGGGCTCCAATCATGGTATGGGTTTCAAGCTGGGCCAGTCATTGGTTAGTTTCTCCCATAGTTTCTGGGCCACCTTTATCACAGCATATCTTATAGGTAGGGGAAATTTAGGTCAAAGTTTGTGTGGCTGAGTTAGAAACACAGTCCCTCACTGGAAGTCTTGCCTGGTTACATAAGATGGTCAGTTTAGGTTCCATGTCTCCCCTTGCTAGGGGTCCTAGTTAGGAGTCACCCTCATAGACTCCTGGGACTTTCCATCGCATCTTGTGTTTAAGAAAGTTTAGGGGCTGGAGAGATGGCTCAGTGGTTAAGAGCATTGCCTGCTCTTCCAAAGGTCCTGAGTTCAATTCCCAGCAACCATATGGTGGCTCACAACCATCTGTACCATCTGTAAAGAGGTCTGGCACCCTCTTCTGGCCTTCAGACACACAGACAGAATATTGTATACATAATAAATAAATAAATATTTTTTTTAAAAAAAGAAAGTTTATACTCTCAGGCCTTGGAGAGTCTTCTTCATAGCAAATGGTGCAGACACTTAAAAAGTAGGCATCCTGTAATCCACACTTAAAATATGAATGTGAGTGTGTGTAGGTGTATGTCAATTTAGATAATAAATACTTATATGTATTCAAAAATATAAGTATTTTATTATCTAAAGCTTAAGTATGTTGTTAAAATAAAAAATTCAAATGTTCTTACGTTTCACAGACAGATACAGATGGGACACAGACTTACCCATTGAGAGGCTGGCATGCATGCATACATACATACATACAAACATACATACATACATACATACATACATACAACTTAAGAATATAATAGTACACATTTAACAAGCATCAACTTCAAGAATCCAAATTTTATAGAATTGATAAGAAGAACACAAGATTGTTGTGACAATAAAGGGCAATGTTGACCTCAATGTTCCTATTTTAAAAGAAAAATGTGATCAGATTGGTAAAAAATTTAAAAATAGGAAGTGTGTAAAATTCATTAGAAGTTTTCTCAAAAGAGGTGACAAGATTTCTTACAAAAATTAAACTTCTAACAGAGTATGGGAATTTTCCTTTATTTTTAGTTCAAAATCTGTTCCAAGGAAGAGTTCCAGGGAAGAGAAGTATAAATGGCAGCAGCGGGCCTCCCAACACTGCAGACTCCTCACACCTCCAGGATGACAGTTGTCTCCTCGCCTACAGATCTCAATCATTCCCCCACCCTGGTCTCAAACCATCTGAGGACAACTCATCAATATAACTGATAATAAACACACCCTGGCCTGTGGAAGTGAACGTTGACAGTGAACATATTCAAAATACCGTTTATGCCCAAAGACACCTGACATCTTGGAGCTAAGAAATATGGTTTCCCTTCATAAGACATGCATTGTGGAATATTGTTGATGATTATGGGGTTTAGCTTTTTGATTGCAAGTTGAGAGAAATAGCACACACTATAGACCAACATTTAGAGGTTATATAAGGTGAGGAAGTACTATGCAGTACTTTATGTCCTTAATGCAACCCTTTTGTTCAGGCATATTCTTTCAAAGAATAATAACAATGGTGAATATTCAGTTCATATTTTAATAATATCATTTTTTCTATAAAATAGAATCAGTATTAGTGGTATATAGATGCTTACTCCAATGTCAATACCTTTTCATAGTTTTAAGAAAGTAAAAATGAGACAAAATACTGAAAAGGGTTTTGTGAACAAGACAAACGAATCTTCTCTCACTCTACATTAAGATTTCCACTTCAAAATGAGAAATTCTCATGTATTGGAAACAGAGAAAAATACAATACTCACTTTGTGCTTTTCCTCTTATAGGTATTAATGTAATGAACATGGCATGGTGAGCCACACAGGAAAGTTAAGAAAATAGACGGTAGAGCCAGACTGACTGGCTGAATTTAACTGAGATAGATTTTTTTTAGTGTATTTCTTGTGAAAATCACTTTTCAAAGATATCCAATAGCAGTAAATTATGTAAAAATATAATAAGTAAATTCAAGTTATGCACTAAAAATACACCAAGAACTTTATCACACCTAAAAGCTTAAAATTAAATCACATATGATGCAAATATGTTCTCCTTCAAATGTAGAATGTACATAGGTTGAATAAAATTGCAAAGGGAGTCATTTGAAAACAGTTATTGTTAAAAAGAGAATTGTTTCTGGAAGCAGAAGATCAGACCTCACCTCCAGCTTCAGCAATCTCTACCCATAATGCTCTAATTCTGTTTCTTTGATACTTATTTTACTGATTTTTGTGATTTAATTCTTTATAGATTAAAAATGAAATACATAAGCTTCATATGTATCCTTGATTTATTCTGGGTCCTATATAAATTCTTAAGGGAGTTCTTTTCTAATGTCTGTGGCTATTTTTAGATACTACAGCAGTATCTAAACTTTAAGAATTTATTGATTTGCACCTTGTGATTTGGAGTTCGATGGGTAAATTTCTTGCTGAGGACATAAGTTCAGATTTTCAGAACTCAAAATTTGATTGTGGTAGCTTGTGTGTGTGTGTGATTCCAACACTTCTGTGAGGAGATGAGATGCAGGGGATGCAGAACCCCCAGAAGCTCTCAGTCTAGCTAATACTGTGTTCTAGTGCACAGCAGTAAAGAGCAAGAAGCCCCATCTCCAACAAAGTAAAAGGTGGAGAACAGCACAAGTTTGTCCTCTGGTCTCCACACATTCATGCTCACACTGACATACATGAGTGCACACACAAACACACGCACACATGCAGATGAACATACATGCACACACACGTATGCAGATGAACACACAAACGCACACACACATGCAGATGAACACACATGCTCACACAAACACACACATGCACACACATATGCAGATGAACATACATGCACACACACGCATGCAGATGTACACACACAAACACACACACACATTTTCAGAAAAAAATTGTGGATAATTACATACAATGGTAAGAGGGTAAAATTAGAAAAAAACAGAGTAATAGTAAAGATTAATCACTGTAATTGAAATAATTTAACTCAGATTTCTTAATTAAAACTATGAAGAATTTGCAAGCAAAAATATTATGTAGACTCAATGTCTATACCACTTATATAAGCATTCCCAGAAGTCTTCCAGGCTGTAGTCATTAGAGAGTCTATATGAAGTCAAATATATTAGGGAACAAATTCTTCAGTCGGTGTCTGGTTTAGGACTTTGAAAACTCTTGAAGGGGCCCTGTAAAGAATTGGCCCACAGGCTGTGGCCTGACCGGGACCTGATAGAACTTTTAGGATATAAAAGAAGTGGCACCACTGTGGAGATTAGGAGAAATGGGGGCTATTGACATTGCTGTCTTTTACTTTGCTTTGCTGCTACCTTGAGCCTACCAGTCTCTTCTAGCGCTATAATAGACTATTATCAACTACTCATGGTCTGAGTTTCAGAACCTATGAGTCTTACAAGTTATTTAACAGTAATAATTTAACAGAGAGCAGAACAAGATAGTGCCTTTTCCAATTTTTCAGTTATGGTTAAATTCATTAATGGAACAAAAACAGTGACTAATAATAAATGCATTTCCTAATATAATTATCACAGTCACAAACATGTATTGCCATCCTCTCTCTCCTCCTGTCACATATTCCCCTCTTCCTACATGCATATACTTTCAAGTATGTGCTCACACATAAACACAAGCACTGAAACTTATTGACACAGAAAATTGAATTGTTTTGATGAATTACTACATTTATTGAATAGGTGAAAGGAGATGTGGGTTTCTTCTAGGGGACAATTTTCCTTTTGTTTTCATTTTAATGATATTAAATATGTTGAAGATATATGTAAATGGTTAATTTATCCAAGTTATAATACAGAATATTTCATACTGGGGAGAAGAGAAAATAATAGATAAGGAAATGAAAGCTTATACATCAAGCATTTTGTCCCCTTTCCATTATTTCTGTTGGTTCTCAACATTCATTTGACTTTGTAAACTCATTTTCCCTCCTTTTTTGAGAGTCTGATGCAGAGCTGGCTGAGACTGTTGGTAATTTGCAATCCCTAAGTCTCTGCACTCCCTGGACTACTTGGTGAACTCTAGGTTCTGTGAAAGATTCTGCTTAAGAGAGACATCTTACATTGACCTCTGGCTTCTACATGCATACACAAAACACATTCCCCTGTGAGGAAATAAGCAATATATTTACTTCGCATATGTGAATATACCTGTCTCTCAAATAATAATAAGTGCGACTTCATCACAGAGGGGCAGACTGGGAATGACAGCTTTCAGGCATGGATACTATGAAGGAAGGAGCACAGTTGTAAACTGAGACTGTATTACGTTTCCTGGCTGCCCAGAGTCAAATAATGACACAGTGTATATTAATTACAACACTGTTTGGCCAATGGTTTAGGCATATTCCTAGCTAGCAGTTACATCTTAAATTAACTCATTTCTATTAATCACCACAGATATCACCATGCGGCTATTGCCTACCAGTAATGTTCAGGCATCTTTCTCCTTCTGCAGCTGCATGGCGGCTCCCTGACTGGACCTACTCTCTCTACAGAGCTCTGTTCAGATTTCTCACCTGGCTTTACTCTGCTAAGCCATTGGCCAAAACAGCTTTATTTATCAACCAATAAAAGAAACATATACAAAAGGACATCCCGTATCAAATAGCATTACTTTTTAATGTAATTTTTTATTTTAATTTTTTATTCTTTTTACAAACAAACCAAAGTACTCCCTCCCTCTCCTCCTACTCCTCCCTTTCCCCCCATCTCCTTACCCCTCACCCCCATTTCCTCCTCAGTGAGGGTAAAGGAGTCAATAAAGCCTGGGATATTGGGATAGCAACTTGAGGGAGGACCAAGCCCCCTACTCTCCCTGCATCAAGGTGTAGATCTCATGCAGCAGTATTTCAAGGTGACTTAAACATTGATTATGAAGTCACAGTGAAAGGCAGAAGAAAATATCTCCTCACACTCTGATGAATCACTAAAATTAACTGGAATTGATTAGCAGGTATTAAAGGTACATCTATTCATTCATATTCTGCTCTGGGTCCTGGAACATCCCAGGAGAAAAATTATTCAATAACTCACTGAGATTCAGAAACTCATACATCCTACTTCTAAGAAGGAAGAAAAATGGTCAACCACAGGCATGCGGTATGGGTAGTAAGTGGTTATTTATGGAAGAAATTAACAAAACCCAAGGTAGAAAGTGACCTGAGAAAGTTTCTTTCAGATCTGGAGGAGACAGCAGCAGGTTAAATGAACGAGAAGGGAGGAACTTCACTATATGCAAGGGGATTTTATGATACAGGCAAATTTTCTCAGGCATGTCTATTCAGGAGCATGTGAAAGTTCTATCTGCACCCGGGGAACACGAGCCGACCTTTTAGGGCTTGTGTTGAATCTTCCTGATTGTTTAATAAGTTTTGGGGGGAGGGATTTTAAGACAACCATGTTTCCTTCACCTGAAATTTTTCAGTCAGGTTAGGGTACTTAACAGTCAGCACTCCCTGTGCTCAGAGGGAAAAACAAGGAATTCAGAGAGACTTTGAGTCCCCAAGCAGCTTCTAAAGCTTCCAGGTTTCTTTCATCAAAGAGATCAACATGTCAAAGTGCCACACTTGGGACATTTTTTTTCTGAGCCCAAAACAGAAAAACAGAGTAAAAGAAAGAAAAAGAGAAATTGATAAGTATTTTTAAAAATGACAGTAAACAAGCTAAATAATTACTAATTATCTTAAATTAGAAAGATCTATAGAGTTCAATTTTTACACAGATGATATAATGTGTATTTAAAAAAATCAAGGAAGAGCTCTGGAGATGACTCAGTTAGTAAAGACCTGCTATACCAGCATGAGAACCTGAGTTCAAATTTGCAGAAACCACTCACAAATTAGGTGTGACACCTGAGAGCTGTAGGAAGTGGAGTCAGCTCACTGGAGCTAATTGGCTAACTAGCATAGCTGAATGTAGGGGCATCAGGGTCAGGAAGCTAGTCTTCCTCAAAGATAAAGGTGGAGATAGAAAAACAAAGACACCTAGTCTCCCCACACATATGAGCACATATGTGCATGTGTATCTGTAAATATGTGTGTACATACATTAACAAGTACATGTATCACACACACTCACACCCCCACACACAAATATATAAATTCTAAATGGACCTGTTGGTACAGGGTACTATCCCAGCTACGGTAGAGACTAAGGCAGCTATCTGACAACAACAAAGCCTGTCTAGTCTGAAGGAGTTCGTACCACTTGAGTAGGTTAGATAGACCCTCTCTCAAAGATAAAGAGTAAAATCCAAAAACAGGTTTGGATAAACTGATGAACAGTAAAGCCTATACCTAGCATGCACTGGGCCCTAGATCTAGACACAAGTACTGCAGGGGGTTGGGGAGTCCACAAATAAATATACACACACTGCAGTAAATCCACATTGAATGTGAAGATTCAGATTAAAGCGGATAAAAGGGGCAGAAATACCCTGTTAATCAAACAAAGAAAAAAGTGCCTGTAGAAATATCAAACGAAGAAATTAAAAGAAAAGAAACATAAAATGGCATGTATGAGGACACCATATACAATAGTTTCTCTGCCAATAAAACCACATGCTTAACTCATGCCTTCCTTTGCCTTTCAAGCCTTAGACAGCACTGATCTTATTGCCTTTGAAGGAGGAACACAGTAAGAGGTTTCTTTTTCAAAGCATGCTGTAATAACTACTACCAGGTTCACAGTGAGCTATGGGGGAGCCACTGTGTGGCCTTGCAAGGTTTCTTTACTTCATTTAGTAATATTCACCCAATGTTTCCCCTTTTCGTGGTTTAACACTTCATTTGTTTTTAGGGCTTAATAATACTCCATTGTCCTAATGGATCACATCTCATCATGTCAGGCAGAACTAAAGGGACATCTTTTTTGCTTTACAGTCTTAGCAATTATAAACCTCAAGTTGTGAGTATCTGTAAGTTTAAAATCAGGTAAGTGCCAAGGCACCTACTAGATCATGTGGTTAAAAAAGTATGAATGTTGCGGTTGTTCAATTTCATATCAGCAATTGATGCTGTTATAACAGCCCCCATGTACTTCCAAACTGAATGACAGTCAAGCGGCAGTACCGTACCACCATGATGTCTCCTAACCAGCAAGTTACATTCCAGCTTTTTTATGCATACTAGAACACTTGAAACAGTATCCTAGGCAGTTCCCACTTAGAATGTATAAAACCAGCCTTCAAACAATGCCCACATACACCAAAGCATACTTAATGCTCCTGTGTATTACACTACCTTAATAGTCTTCCAGATGACAATGTCATCAGCGTAGTCAGTCAGCCATGACAGCAGGCCAAGATACAGCACGTGCATGTCTAAACATGGTTAGACATGTGATGGCCCTGTCTACCGTTAACTCTTGAATCAGATGTATAAACATCAAAATAAGGAAGAAAGGAATATGGAAATAACAAGGAGACTTGGAACCTATGTAAAAACACAATGATTTTTTAGTATCAGGCCCACAAGTAAAAATGATCTGTGAATTACCTAAAAAAAAAAAAAAAAAATTCAAAAGGCTGATCTGAAGGAGGTACAGTAAGATACGGAAGAGTGAAAAGTATTTGAATAAAAATTAAGAAGATAATTCATTATTTGAATGAGTATAAACAGAAGATATCCTGCTGAATTTAATGAACATGAACATCATAGGTGAGTGCTACAGCAACAATCTACATAATATAGATGAATTTCTGAACTTGTAGATATATTTTTTGAATTAGCCAAGTCAGAGGGGGGGGGAGTAATGAAAAATAGTGAAGCAAGCTTTGGAAACTTACATGACACCATTAAGCTAACAAATTCTCACATTATGAGAGTCTAGAGGGAAGGGAGATGGATAAAGGCACAAAACTATAAATGATGAAGAAACAGCTGAGAAATTTCCAAGTCTTGGAAGGAAAATGAATTCCAAGATCGAGGTAGCATAAAGCTCCAAAGAGGCCCTCATTGAAGCACATTATATCCAAACTGTCAAAATTTAAAGACAAAGAGATAATCTAAAAGGATTATGAAAAAAATGTCAATCACATATAAGGGATCTAGATCAATATTAAATTTCCTAAAGGAAACCATGTAGGTCAGAAAAATATACTGATAATATATTGACAGGGCTCAAAGGGAAGCAAAAGCAAAACAAATAACATGCCTGACCAACAGTATTGCTATCCATAAACACACCTTTCAAAATGTGGTCTCAAATCACTAAACTAGCCATACAAACATGTTTAAGTAAATCACAAACTATGAGCAAAAGATCAGTTACTACATTATAGAAACATGCAGAAGTATGTATCTCACTTAAAACACAATTATACAAGGAA
The DNA here is from genome assembly GCF_000317375.1 of Microtus ochrogaster. Taxonomy (NCBI): domain Eukaryota; kingdom Metazoa; phylum Chordata; class Mammalia; order Rodentia; family Cricetidae; genus Microtus; species Microtus ochrogaster. Next base: position 19,565,406 of record NC_022027.1, read on the forward strand.
TACGGATCTGGGCCTTATTGCTACAGTGAATTTCTAGGTCACAAAGATGAATAAGAAATGGATGAAAGAAGCAAGAAGAAAGCAATGGTCAAAATGACAAGAACAGGTCATTACCTAGGAACAAAAGCATGGAATGCAAATTAATAAAATCCTCTGTATAAATATATTGATTGGTTTAGGGGCTAATTGAACTGAAATGCTATCAAATAATTGCTTTTTAGGACATTCATCTTTCCAGGGTGTTGAGAGCTCAATAAAAGGAAGAAACTGAGATCTGAAACCTTGTGTTGATAGTAGAATCACCTTTTATAATTAAGAAAAGTACCTAATACATAAATGTATCACAGGCCTTGTGTCTTTGTCTGTCTCTGTCTCTCTTTTTGTCTTTCTGTCTGTCTCTGCCTCTTTCTCAATCACACACACACACACACACACACACACACACACACACACACATACACACACACACACAAATGAATGTACCTAGAAAACCGTTTTCATCTTTTGACTCAGTAAATAATTTACTGGGCAGCACTCAGCCCATGGGCCACTTACTCCAAAGTCTTTCCTGACATTGGTGTGGCTTATAAGAGACTGTTCAGCATCTTATGTCCTTGAACAATAATGTATATTTGTGTTTATCTCTTCCTCTAGTTTGAAAGTGTCATTCATTGTGTACCTCTCCAATTAAAAGGAGGTCTGATACATAATAGACTGTCAAGAGATAGTTAATGAACTTACTTGAACGGAACCAGCCAGTAATTCTTCTCTGGGTGTAGCAGTATTAGACTGGTGCTCGTGTCCTCCCCCGACATGCCAAGAGGTAATGGATCCATTTGAAACATGAAAGCCAAATTCAAATCAAGTGTCACAAAGGCCCCTGCTATTTTCATGTTATTACTAAAATCACTTTCTATTTACAACTAAGTGTCTCTATTATTGCTTTTAGGAGTTGAAATAAGAGATTTAAAACAAAAATAATTTCAAAGCCATTCACAAAAACAATTCTGATGTCCTCCCCTACAAATGTTAACATCTGTAAAATACAAATTGCAATTAGATGTGGGAAAAAAATGTAGCTGCTTCTTCCTAAGAGTGTCTGGCTTAATTGTGGAAGCTTATGGGTGTTCATATTGTGGCTACTAATGCCATTGGCTCCAAGTATTGCAGAAGGTCCTACCCTATTTGTGCAGTGAAGCTTCCGTTCTAGTACTGTTCATCTGCACCAGCAAGAAAAACCTGTACCTGGTGGAACTGCTGAATTTAAGGTTTAAGGCTGTGATTATTCCAGGCTTATGTAATGTTAATGTGTTCCTATTTTATTTTCCAATATTATTTGGATTAAATATTAATTTTAGCAAAGAGTTACCAATGCTACATAAAATATAGCTTTTTCCAAATAAAAGTATCAACAATAACTGAAGAAAACTGAATGTTGTGCCAAAAAGAGACTTTAATAACAGTGTCATGGTCACAAAATCTTGCTGTTTAAAAATTAATTTTTAGTTTGAAAATGTTACTCGCAGAGCCAGAAGTGCACAAAACAAATTCTCTCATTACCAGAGCTGATTCTCGGAACATAAATACCAAATATCCCAACAAAGGACAAAGAGCACTTTGAACCCCATAAGAAATGTGAAAGTGTGCATACACAGCTGCCTCCAACTAAAAGTTTCTAAACAAAAAATGCTTCTGAAAACAAAAAATGAAATGAATTGTTACGTGAATGGGCATGATATATACAAGGAGTCTGTATTTGAATAACTAAATAATTTTTAATAAAAAAAGAAAGATGGCAATATTGTAAGTTAGCAAAGTGACCTTTGTATGTTTCCTTCAGGACATTTATTTCTTCCTTCGGCGTTATTTATTGCCTAATGTAAACCTGGGGCCAGACTACGTGGTGCATACAAACATAGTTACTAACCTTTAAGAGTCCTTACTTAGCTGGCTTGCAGTCAAGAACACAAACAGCTCAATTACAGAGACAACAGGTGTTGTGGGGATAGTAGGATGATTCCCTGGGGAGATGAGGGTGATTTAAGTCAAGACTTGGACTACCAGTCCATATGTGGGGCAAATCCAGCATTCCACCAAATATATAAATGGTATTACCCGAACAATTCTGAGATACCCTCTTCTCAATGAAGCTTGCAAAAAACGTTGGTATAAGATAGAGACTCTCTTACTCATGTGGCTTATCTTTATCTTTGTCTTGGGTAATTTAGTAATCTACACATATAAAAATTAACTTACAGCACATTATACTGATGTGAGCAATTTTTATCCTTGTAAGTGCAAATTGTATCTGATTGAGTGAAACTGATTACGGTTCTGTAGATATCCAAGGGTTTTTACAGTTCGCATCCATTTGTAAATTTATTGTAGCATTCCTTATCTGAATATAAATGTGTGCCTGTTCAAGTTATCTTACCAACCAGTTCACATATCTCACTGGTTCCTTTATTCATTAATGAGTCAAATAAATCTTTGACATCTGCTCATTTTGTATCTGTTTGAGAGTCATGAATTTATTTCCCCCTCCTCCCACTTTTTAAAAAATTGCTCTTTCACAGCTGAATAAAGAATCCTTAAATCAGACCAAATGTCTGTACTTTGCTATTGCTTATATTTCACGAGAGTGATTCAGAATCCACATAGGGTTCATGGACTTTTATTGATGCTACTTTTTGGCATTTATTCTTTTGGAAACTCAGAATGATGATCTGAAATTATGAATTCCAGGAAAAGGATGCCTTGGTTCATAGAAAGATGTGGGGTGAAAAATCTCATGGCAAATATTTAAAAAGGCAGTTTAGAATGAAAAGAAATATTTACTCTGACCAAAATGATGAAGGCTCGCACATGGCTTCCAGGATGCCGGGTGTCCTCTGAGAACCTCACTACATCTCTGAGACATGTGTTGGTCATAATTGATGGTGGCATTTAAGGTGTCTGCATTTGCTGTTAGCAGTAACACATTTACAAATAGTGTCCAAGTCTTGCTGTTTAAATTAAATCACTCTAAGTCTTAAAAATGCAAGCAATCCTAAAATGGAAGGAAATACGAGCTTTACATGTTCTTTGAGTTAAATGCAATGTTCTCATTTACCAGCTTGTCAGCAATATGCTATAAAATAGTTCTAGATGTGTATAGATAGAGATATATGTAGCAGGGACTTAAAATGGAAGACACAGCCATTTCCAAAGTTGCACAGAAGTTAAAAAGCACTTGGCCAAGAATGGAGCAAGTGGTTTTAAAATCACATGCTGCAGAAGAAATATAAAAAGTAAAATAGTTAGAAAAGAGGACTTTAAATACAGTCAGAATAGAGAAATAACAGATTAAGGTGGTGCCCCCCACCCTCCTCTGACATTGTTTCTGTCTCCTCTCTCTTCTGTAATACACCCTGGGCCTTGGAAAGGGTTGACGTAGACGTCTCTTTCAGGGTTGAATACTCAAAAATCACTCTTCTCAGGACGTTTACCAATTATGAATCTCTGCATTATCCACCACTGAAAGCAAAAAGAATTTTTTTTCTGACTAAGGCTGAGAGCAGCACTATTTTACAGGTATAGACAGAAATATCCAGAAGGAAGTGTGACCATATTCCACTTAGCAAAATACCAACAATAGATTCCCCTCTAGGGTCTGTGACCTCCCCAGCTCTTAGTCATTTGATGGGGTTTACAGTATCAGGCATGAAATCTCTCCTGTGGAGGAGACCTCAAATCTAATCAGAAAGCAGTCTATGACTTTTGATTTTCTTTGATTCTAAAACATACTGCTTTCCTAGGGATATTTTTCCTGCCGAGTGATATACAGACCTATTTAGAGAAACTTAAAAGTCAGGGGACAATGGTCTGTCTTTGCTCCTTGTCAGAAGGCTTCTTACTGTATAAGACGATAGTAGTCTTATCATCTTATAGGGATGTGAAAAAGTCATATCTCCCTCAAAATACAGTTCTACTCTCTGGCCACAAAGTATGGAAGAAAGAAGAATAAAAAGAACTAAAGAATAAAGAAAAAGGAAATCTATAAAACAGTCTTATTTAACCAGGGAGAGATAACTCATCCTTTATGAGCCTCAACGAGAGCTCTGCTGTGCCTACCTCCTTCCCTTTTGTCTAATCTGTGGCTATCTTTTCAAGTAGTATTTTAAACTGCAAGGAGCTGTAATTGTGATGTTTTCTTCTTTTCCCTCACGAAGTGTCAAACTAAAAGTAAGAATTGGGTCCCCCCTTTTTTTTACTTACCACTATTTCCCCCCTATATCCCCTCCGCCCCCACTCCCTCCCTCTACTTTTCTGCCCCCTCCCCAGTTCCACTCCTCCTCAGTTTCTGTCGAGAATGGGGCAGGTTCACCATGGCTATCAACAAAGACTGGCAAATCAAGTTGCAGTAAGACTAAGCACCTCCCTTTTAATAAATGCTGGACAAGGCAACAGAATATGAGGAATAGGGTCCCCAAAGCCAGCCAATATATAAGGACAGGCTCTGCTCCCTCTGTTAGGAGTCCCACAAGGAGACCAAGCTACACAGCTACACAACTGTGACATATACGTAGACGGCCTAGGTCAGCCCCATGCAAGCTGACTGGTTGTCGTCTCAGACTCTGTGAACGCAAATGAGCCAGGTTAGTTGTTTCTATGGGTTTTCTTGTGGTTTCCTTGATCTCCCTGGCTCCTACAATCGTTCCTCCTCCTTTTCAGCAGGATCCCCCAAAGTCCATGTAATATTTTGTCTTCTTCCTATTTCCACATCACCCTGGGGAAAAAGAAGTGAGCTATTTAGAATCTTTTGTTTATGAGACAGGATGGGGATAGAAATTGCATCTGTTTCTATCACTTTGTGGATGAAGGCTTTCTGATGACAATTGGGATAGTCACCAGTCTAAGAGGATAGCAGAATATTGCTAGGCATCACAATGTTGACTTTTTTTCCAACCATGTTTGTTTCTGTCCTAGGCCTCTAGGCCATCCAGCCTCTGGGCCTTAGCACTCCAGGCAGTGTTAGTGCTGGGCTCTCTCTCTTGGCATGAGTCTCAGACTAAACTAGTCACTGATTGGGTACTCCAACAATCTCTGTGCTACTCTTATCCCATTACATCTCATAGACCTATACAAACTATAGGTCAAAGGTTCTGTGGCTGATTAATGTTCCAGTACCTCCACTGGAAGTCTTGCCAGTTTAAGATTCCTATCCACTGTTGTTAAGAGTCTTAGCTGGGGTCATCCTTGCAGGTTCCTAGGAGTTTCCCTTGTACCAGGTTTCTATCTTATCTGACCAAAAATGTGTCCCCCCCAGGCATCTCTTTTAATACTCTCCTGTTCCATTTCCAGCACAACTTGGTCCCTCATGCTCCCATCTCCACCCACCCCCAGGCTGCCCAGGAGATCACATCAATTTCCCCTTCCCAGGGAGATCAGAGTGTTTCCCTGAACACTTCCTTATTTCCTAGCCTCTCTGGGCTTGTGGATGATAGCATGGTTTTCCTTTAATCTACAGTTATAGTCACTTATAAGTGAGTACATACCATGAAAAAACAAGATATTTCATAAAAGTCAAATGTACCACTTTTTTTAACTTGCAAAATTAGTGTAATATCAGAGAGACAGAATATGAGGCCTGTGCTCAGTATGCACGACAGACTGATCCTGAATGAGCTCAAGTATACTCATTTCTATAGCTAGCAATACCACTGCAATAAAATTAAAATTCACACACAATTCCAAATAAACAGAATAATGTTAACATGTCAAAACCAGCAAAGATCATGATAAACACTGGAAGAGAGAGACACACAGCAAATATACTTCAGAGAGCACTTAGCTAAGTAGGTCCGGAGGGAGAAAGTGTAGCGATGAAACTTTATAACCGGAATTTTAAACTTGCTCAGCATCCCGGATTTAATGTTGTTAACATACTGACTCAGTTGTTGTTTTTGATTGCTTACATCATGTATATACCGGAAAACAAAATCATTTTTGATACCTAGCAATATCTGCTCGTTGGGATCTTTCCAACATTCCCAATGATGCACTAATATTATGAGATATTGAAACATTCTTTACAGCATAGTGAACCAATCAACAGGAACTCAAGGCTGAGATAGATAAAGCATCACAAATGAGAGAGACCTTTACCATTATCAATGCAATGACAAGAAAGGAAGATTTAGCAATGGGAGTATGTGTTGATGAAGTTTCCAAAGAAATCTAACAGATTTCAAGACAGTGTTTCAACTCCCAGGCACGAAATCAACATTAGCTCACAAAGCAATAATGCAAAAACATTTTCTTCTCATTGAAATGTCTTCTTCCTATTTCCACTTCACCCTAGGGAAAAAGAAGTGAGCTATTTAGAATCTTTTGTTTATGAGACAGGATGGGGAAGGAGTTCAGAAGCTATTTCAATGTCTTTCCTTACCTACAGGTTTCTCTGTCAATACAAAATCAGATTGTACATGGTTACAGTGAGCATAAAAATATAGACTGTCAAATCCTGGTCAATTAATTTAACATGACATTTTCAGATGCTGTCTCATAGTGTCCCATGCTGCATTGTACATATTCTTTCTGTCTCAAAAAAGGAAATGGATAAAACCTGGAATTATAGTGATCCAGGAATATCAGGTTATCTGTGAGAGTGACTGAGCCTTTTCTAGCCTTAAGTAATGTGGATCTCACATCTAGGGCCAAAGAAACTCTGACCACCAAAACCACACTGACACAGTGACTTTGGGTTCTGCTGATTGAACCACAGAGGATGAGTTTCAGGAACAAGTTATTTATTAGAGAGAGTTTACTAGAAAAAAGAAAGGCAGAGCTCCTGTGCAGCAAACGGGGTTACCCAGATGTGAGATACAGTCCAGGTGATAGCATGAGGTCTTTAAAGGAATTATGGCAGTAATTAGGTGAGGCATGAAGAAGAGGATGAGTTGGTCAGTTGCCCAATCATGCGGTATCCAAGTGTTTCCCCTCATTTTCAAACACATTTATATATCTAGGACAGAGGTTCTCAGCTCATGTATAGCTACCACTTTGAAGGTCAAAAGACCTTTTCAGAGGGGTTTCTTAGGACCATTAGAAAACACAGATATTTACCTTATGATTAATAGCAATAGCAAAAAATACGCTATTAAGTAGTAATAAAAATGATTTCCAGGTTTGGGGTCACCACAACATGAAGAAGTGTCTTAAAGAATGTCAGCATTAGGGAGGTTAGAACTACTGCTCTAGGTAGACATGACCATTTAGGAGACAATAAGAACCAGAACTTACAACTCCCCACAAAAAGTATGTTTTCCAAACTGTTGCTTTGAGTTCCCTGCCCTACCTGACGGCAATTTATCTCTACTTTTCTTCAGCAGCCAAGTATGGATTTAGTAAAAGTGATAATAAAACAAGGATTATAGTCTGTAGAGTGGAAGTCATTTTGAGCAATCATGTGACTATGGTGCCTTGAGTTTTTCTTTGGGGTTCTTTTCATGAGTTCAGGAAGTGGGAGGAGCCCATTCACACTAAGTATCCAGAATATAATGGATTCTGACTGACAGATGGGCTATCATTTAACTTAGACTGAGATGCTTGTGCATGAGCTGGACATCCTATTTTATTTTTAATATATGTGTTCCAAGATGCATATACATGAGATTATAAATTGTTTTAGTTTTCCTTCTAGAATGTCTCTTTAAGAACACGCTATTCCTCATTATCTTTTGGCTTAAACTAGTCTTGTTCTTTTCTGCTTTATCTAGGAAGTGTGCAAACATTAATTATTCACAGGTAGGTTGTTGTCTTAATGGAAAGAGATGACCAAGGGGACGTTGTTTGCCTTCCTTTATAACAAATTAAATTAAAGGTACTCATGCTGCTCCCCATTGACCAGAGGTACATCCTGAAGATAATTGTTGATGTCACTGAAGTCTCAAGATTTCCTGACATCTAGATGACATACTTGG
>NC_022027.1:19576061-19579642 GCF_000317375.1 Microtus ochrogaster
AAAAAAACTTTAAAACCTTCATTCCTTATTAATTTAATAGGAAGATATCTTCCTCCTTATCATATATAGACAAGTATGAATTGTCAAAATGCAACATTATGTTCTTTATTACAAAAACTACATGAATAAATTTACTAATGCAAACAAATATGTAGATTTCCATGAGATATGCCTAAGTGCATACATGTTTCTTTTGAAAAGCATGGGACCCCAATTATTTCACTCTTAATGATTTCACTGACTCATGTAAATGGAAAATTGATAGTTCTATAGATGTTAGACATTGATCCAGCCAGAGAACTAGCGATATCATTGAAAGTATTACCTATCAACTTTTTTATTTAGTTCAAGGATTTTTTTCTATAAGGAAGAAGGGTACTGCCAACCACGTTGTTCTTAATTCTAATAAAATCATTGGAACTTTCATGCAGAAGGTCCAAACATCCTCAGAAAATTCCTTATCCATCTTTGTTAGGTTGTCATTATCCTTTTTCCACTGCTTTCCTCCTCCTAGAAGTATTTTGATCAGTCATGCTTTGGTCATGTGCCTCACTTATGGCATAAACTATGACCAAATTGAAATTAATTTTCCCTAAAGACAGTGCTTATTTCTAAAAGGAAGAGAAGAAATGAAAAGGTGCTAGACACCTACAAACTTTAGCCATTCCGATAAACTACAGTGGATGTTGAAATCTTCTTTCCAGTGATACTTAATGAGGTTCAAAAATGGGGGATATATTAAATGAACACATCATACATTGTACTATGCATGCTTATTAATAACTCATTTCTCCCTTTTAACAAAATATACTAAAACAAATGAGTCAGTCAATGAATGGAAGTTAGACTGTGTTTCCAACTTCTTAATAAACGATAGACACACATAAAATAATTCTTCAAAGTCTTAACACCTGTAATCATTGATTGATAAAAATGAATACTCTATCTCTTTGATTTGTGGCAGGAAATTAAGGGCTGAGGAAACCAGCATTAAGATCAACAACATGTAAAAGAATCCAGATAATAAAATATTAGAAACTCTTACCGAATTAGCCTTATTATAGTAAACAGCAGGAAGATGAAAATCCTGTAATACAGTAACCTGGGAGAGGAGATACTATCTAAACAAGCTGTTAAGGGTTATGAGTCTCTCAACATAGCACTTTGGGGTATACACCTTTCCCAGCTCACTAGTCCATTCCTATTCTCAAGAATGTCTTCTAATCTCAAATGGCTGAGATACACTTGTTCAATATCCTTAACTATCAAGGAAATACAAATCGTAATTATGCTGGGATACCATTTTATACCTGTCAGAATGGCTAAGATAAAAAAATGCTAATGACAGCCTATGTTAGAAAGGGTGTAGAGTAAAGGGAACACTCTTCTACTGCTGGCGGTAGTACAAACTTGTATAGCCACTTTGGATACCAGTATGGCAGTTTCTCAAAAAATTGGGAATCAGTCTACCTCAAGACCTAGTGATACAACTCTTGTGGATATACCCAATATGCTCAAACATACCACAAGGACAATTGTTCAGCTATGTAAATAGCACTCTTATTCATAATAGCCAGAACCTGTAAACAACCTAGATGCCCCTTAGCTGAAGAATGGATAAATAAAATGTGGTATATCTACACAATGGACTATTACTCGGTAGAAAAAGACAAAAAAAATAAATAAACAAACATGCAATTTGCAGACTAAAGGATGGAACTAGAAAAAAAATATCCTGAGTAAGGTAGCCCAGATTCAGAATAACAAGCATGGAAGATATTTACTCAAAAGTGAATATGAGATGTAAAGCAAAGGATAACCAGGCTAAAATCCACAGCCCCAGAAAAGCCAGGCAACATGGAGGAGCCTAAGAAGGATGCATGGATTTCCCCGGGAAGAGGAAGTAGATGAGATGTCCTAGGTAGACTGAGGGTGGGAGATAAAGGGAGGGGATGGGGTTGAGAATATGAGGGATCAGGATGGTTGAGTTGGGGGTAGGACAGAGGGGGAGAATAATGAAAGGGATATCTTGATAGAGTGGCCATTATGGGGTTTGAGAAAAACATGGTTCCAGAAAAAACCCCAAGAACTAAAAAAGATGATTCCAACTAAGACTCCTAGAAATAGTGGAGAGGGTGCCTGAACTGATTTTCCCCTATAATCAGATTGGTTACTACCCTAATTGTCAAAACGGAGTCTTCATCCAGTAACTGATGGAAGCAGATGCAGAGATCTGCAGTAAAGCACTGGACTGAGCTCAAGGAGTCAAGTTGAAAAGAGAGATGAGAGATTATATGAGTAAGGGGGTCAAGATCATAATGGGGAAACCCACAGAGACATTTGATCTTAGCTTATGGGAGCTCATGGACTCTGCACTGAGAGCTAGGGAGCCAGCATATGACCTACCTAGGCCCTCTACATCTGGATGACAGTTATGTAGCTTGGTCTTTTGTGGGGCTTCTAGCAGTGGGACCAGGAACTGTCGCGGATGCGTGAGCTGGAGCCATTAACCTGAGGTTCTGTCTCAAATCACTCAATCCATCTCTAAAGAACTTTGATTGAAAAGGTTGAAGAGCCCAAGTGATGGCTACAGATCCTCAGTGAGTCCAAACATAGCTTATCAGTGTTCTTGTTGTAAAACAGAAAAGCCACATTTGCAACAAGCATAAACTTTTTAACTGTCTAAAGCAATAGAAAGCAATGGAAGGATACATCATAGAATCATTCTTCAAAAATGACCATAAATTGAACTTGACTAGACAAAAATATTTACATACATAATTTTACTTCATAAAACTTCATATTTTAAAAACTGCATACTGTTCTCATGCACATAAAAGTGGCCTCTTAATGGTGAGACAAATATGAAAAGAAACTTTATAATACTTACACACTTAGCAAAGATCTGTATTGACAACCATGTCCTACATTCTTAAAAAACATATAATAGATTAATGTCAATTCTGAAACACGCCTACTTAAAATGTAGAAAACATCTATTTTTAAAATCCTTTGTTCAAAAAGTGTTGATAATATGTAAGTAGGTACTTGTTCTAAGTAATAAATTTTCAATTAAACAATGTAGTCACCTAAATTTTAGGACTATTGTTTCAGGAATAGACATTCACAGCCTGGAGGGTGCTTTCACACCCCTCCTACTGATTTCAGTCCTACAGCTTTTGCACTTTCTTTGCTTATATTCACTTTTGACTTTTTGGATTTTACAAAATCTCTCCCACTGTTTCTGATAATGTAATATTTTAAACTGTGCAGTGTTTATCCATACTTGGCCACTTCACTATTTTCTACTAACGTGATTTTCTTGAAGTTAATGATACATTTCCGTTCTTCTTTCTGTGGCTGGAGTGAGGGAAAAGAACATACCAGGCCCATCATTCACTGACACTAGTTTGTGCAGCAGGCTTTTCTGCTTGTGAGTCAATGCTAACTAATAGCTAATTCTTTCTTTTTTAATTGATTGTTGAATTTAAACATTAGAATTGCAACCATAACTGGGCAGTGATGGTGTATACCTTTAATACCAGCACTCCTGAGGCAGAAGCAGAATATCTTTTTTTTTT
>NC_022027.1:19580132-19602795 GCF_000317375.1 Microtus ochrogaster
TCAGTCCAGAAGCAGAATATCTTAGTTTGATACAAGAATGATCTATAGAGAACCTTTTGGTAGAGCCAGGGCTACATGGAGAAGCCCTGTCTCAAAAAAAAAAAAAAATCGTAACCATAACTAAGAATAAGTAAGAGGAGAAAGAAGATAGTAAGAAAAAAAATACAGAGGGAGGGGGGGGGAACTGAGTGACATGGAGTACTTTGGGGCCAATACAAAGCACAGAGGAAACTAGAAGATAGAAAAAAAGGAGAGACTATGGAAGCAGATAGAATGAGTAAAAGGAAAAATAAAAGCAAACAAGAAAGAGGTAAGAAAAGTCAGGTAATTATAGAACTGAAAAATTATGGATTCAGTTTGGAGGGAATGGATTAACTCATGCCCCTACTTTTCTTTTCAGAAATCATAATTATATAAAGCAGTTCTTCCCAGAGAATATTTGTGAGATACTTGAGTTTGTATTTGTATCCCTTGGAAAAGGTATTATTTGCAATCAATGTTGTAATCTCATATATATTAACACAATTAATATACACATTTGCATCAGTTGTACAAAAGAATGCAACTCATTTTTCAAAATATTGTCTTTCACATGTATTCTGATGCTAATGCAATTACATTTAATCATGATTAAAAGTACAACATCTGATATAGAGAAAGGTTTTTAATCAGTATGTGCCTCAATATTTTAACTGTAAATGTAATACTAATATCTTCCCATTAGTACTAAGTATTAATGTGCCCATTAATATTGAATGATACATAAAAGACCGTCTTCTGTACAAATTCTCATTGACAAGGTGAAATCTCAAAAATGAATTAGTAGTAAATAAATCTACTACATTTTGCCTAATTTGGACTATGTGGTGAATTTTAAAACATTACAAAAAAAAAATCTTTTTCAGATTCCTCATAAGTAAATTCCGAGGGTTGTTTTGTTTGTTTGTTTTAAAAAGAGGAAGGAGGAGAGGTGGAAGATGATTTCTGGTGAGTTGGAGAACAGAGACAGAAAAAGGAAAGAAGGCAAAATAAAATACGTAAGTAAGACTGTTGCAATTATGTCCTGCTAGAGACAACCCAGAGACACGCCGGAACTTTCTGCAGAGTATTTCATCCAAGGAGTATTACAATGAAGTCTTTTTCCGAACTGTCTTTGATCTGGGAGATCATAACTCTGTCTTTTTATACTTCCTCACCCACGTGCCATTCAGAAAGTCCCAGTGGAGGATGACGGCAGGAAGCTTTGTCTTAGGAAGACAAAGGTATCGACGGAAAAGGGAGAAGCCAAGAGGATATAGGTGAATTGGGAAGTGGTTACTTTTGCATCGCTGTAGGATACTGGGTGTCTATATATCTAACGTCTTTGTAATTACACAACTATTACAAAACAAAGGTTTGAAAAAAATGGCTATGTGCTAGCAAATTTAATTTCCAGATATCCACAAACATTACCATGGACTGTAAAGGCAAAATACCTGGTTTTACAAGAATAGATATTTTGTGATGTTTGCTTTTCGCTCACCTTCCCCTCTTATATTTGTCCTACTTCTTCGAATTGTCTCAACTTCTATAAAACTCATTTAATTCTCTGGTAAAACAATATAATAGTGCCCACTTAGGCCATCACAGGAGCAAAGTATGAGGTTCACATATGCTAGAGTTCGATAGCAGCACTCTGGAAGGGCAAAGTTCAGAGAAATCAGAGGACAAAAATTTAATTTTCAGAGATTCATAGACAATAAATGTATCTTCTTATACTAGCTGTGATATCTCAGCAGAAAAAAATCTACACGGAGATTTTTACAGTTTTATCGTTATGGTCAGACCAGGGTTACATGCCAAGATATATTATCATATATAGGAAATATATATGCATTTATATGGTTAAAATATTTCTTTAATACAGGATCTTATATTATTTTTTGAAAGTCCTATGTTCTTTTTTTAATATTTATTTACTATGTATACATTATTCTGTCTGTGTGTATGTCTGCAGGCCAGAAGAGGGCACCAGACCTCATTCCAGATGGTTGTGAGCCACCATGTGGTTGCTGGGAATTGAACTCAGGACCTTTGGAAGAGCAGGCAATGCTCTTAACCACTGAGCCATCTCTCCAGCCCAAGTCCTATGTTCTTTTGCTAACCTAAGAACTGACTTTTCAAATGCAGTCAAACTCAGTCTAATGATATTGTCATACTAGAGTGATTACATGGGATCACAATGGAGCTGAAAGGCCCTCACTGTGAAGTAATATTATAGCCATTGTAACATGTTGAAGTGCTTCCTCATCGGAAATCAAGTATGAGCAAGCCCACACTGCTGCTATGTACAGCTATATATTTAGTATATAATATTTGATAGTGATAAAAAAATACAATTGGTGCATTTGCTCTATTGTATATTTTATTGCTTCTTTATTTTCTACTTCTATATAGGACTTTATTGCAAAAGACTATCAGTAACAGATCTCCTCTTTACCATTTCTTGTGATTACCCTATTTTCTTTTTGCTTGATTTAGTATTATGCTGTTTTGTTTACAATGGCCCTACAAGCAATTAACACTGATCCATACTGTACTATCTAAAGACTATAGGTCATCTCTATGATATTTATATATGACTATGAATGTCATGTCATCTATGTATGAGGTAGAAAGCAACTAAGACACTCTACATTTATGTAACTATACCCCATGATGTTCATGCTACGAAGAAATTGACTAACCGTGCATTTCTCTGAATTTGTCCCTGCCATTAGGTGATATATGCCTATAATTTAATAGGATGGGAAAAACTGTCAGGGTTTAAATACATAGATTTACTCCTAGGGAGCCTTTGCATAGTGGTAGCAATAATTATATACCTTGTATTTGAGTTTTAATGACTGCAAACATACCAGCATGGAGTTCACAGCTATTGTAACCTTCTCTTTCTTTCTTATTATTTTATCAAATTAGAGCAAAAGGGAGAGTTAAGGGTCATATTTAATTGGCAGTAATGGAGTATGGAAAGCCATTCTCTAAAGATGCATAGTCAGTTGGGGTTTCATTATCGTATAGCCATAGACTGGTTGTGTTACAAACAGAAATTTATTGCAGTTCTGTATGCTAGAAAATCCAGTATCATGGCATAAATATAAATAAAGACTCATCTCATTCATAAGAGCCCTGTTCACCAAGATAAGTCATCTCCCAAATGTTTCATTTTGAATACAGTCACTTTATCTACATTTGAGTGAAGGACATACCAGTAGAGGAACTCAAGATTCCTGCTGGTTTGTTTTTAGAATTTTCATTTTACTGTATACTAGTAAATTAGGTCATTATTGATTCTTCCTTAGTGTCATTGATCCAGAAGTGAACAGTGGTTGACTATAATGTATGCCAGCGCCACTACTCATCTTCATTCCTCTGGCAGCACTGAAATTTAAAAATCTCTAACACTATAATTCAGGAGGGCTGGAATTAAAGCCTATCCACTACTATAAATTTTTGTTGTTGTTGTTGTTTTGTTTTTAACTTGTGGGCAGAAGTAAAAATAGCTCTAGAGGAGAGCCAACAGATCATATCCTATGTGTTCCAAGGATGTGCTTCTCCTCGCTCTTCACTCTTACCTTGTACCTAGTTAGTACTATGCCTTATACTTTGTGAGCATATGTTGACAGTATGCTTTTTCTTTGTTTGTTTATTTTAGAGATTATAATTTATTTACAGTATTTCTCCATACCCTCTCCCCCCAAACCTTCTCCTGCACTGCTCGCTATTCTACTGGAAATTAAAGGTACTTTTTAAAATAAGTGTTATTGTATGTATGTATTTATGTATATATATATATATATATATATTCTGAAATATAACCTCACTAATATGTCTAGCCAAATGTCATGAATGAAAGCATGTGGAAGACAGGGATAACACCAGCAGATATATCAAACTGCATGGGGAAAAGCCCGTGAGGTTTCAAACCTATGCAAAGAACCACAGAGAACTGAGTAAACCTGAGAGAGGAAGAGATGGTTCTCTCCAGGGAATTGTTTGCTGACAGTACTTTAACTGAATTCTACCATGCAAACATAAGGTGTAATCAAACTATATTTCATATTATCCTTACTCCACTCTTTCTTGATCCTTTTCTTTTTTAAGGTTGCTCTAAATTCATAACAATTGCTGTTTTTTTTAGAAATTACAGAAAAACTGCTTAAAATTGTCCCCAAACTTTCAGAAATGCAAGTTAAATGAAACATCCAATTATAGTGAAATGACTAAATAAACATTTTTATTCCCCCACACTGATCATATTGAACATACAGATAGATATCTATGTGAATGTGGATACAAACATGCATAACATAGAATATCTTCATCTACATTAGCAATAAAAGTAAATACCTTAATTTTATATAAGCTTATATGAATTGTCTCTTAGAGCTACTTCTCTTAAGTACACAGAAACCTTAAAAATGGGCAAGTTTCCTAACCCTCTGCAGGCAATGTCTAAATAAAAAGAAAAGATATACGTGAACTATCGCTTTAAAAATGAAACTCCTTGAACTAATTAATATGAACCTTTCATGTTGCTATTAGCTCAACATTCACAGCAGAGTAAACAGTCATATTAGAATCAGTAGCAGAGTCAGATATTTTGCAAAATGTAGAACTTCCCAGACACTTGTGCTCCCTTCCTCTCAGACAACTGATTTTTAAACCATCTCGCTTCAATCCTGATCAAGCCACTAAACTTAGTTCTATATTGAAATATCAGAAACTTTTCTCTAGCAATGTAATTTGATGTATCAATTTCTTATACAATGAATCAGAAAATTCATTAAGTTGGTACTGTAATAAATGCTACATTTCCAATAACAAAGTGACAAGTAACACTCAATATACCCATCTTATCACTGCTCCCACACTGTGTGACAGAACTTGTACAGTGATAAAAAGATGAAGGGAATTGGGACATGCTTTTTTTATTAAAGTGTTGACTGAGCAAACATGGGGACCAAATTTCAGATCTCCAACACACATATTTCAAAACAAATATTAAAAGTCAAGTATAGGGGCCGGGCGATGGTGGCGCACGCCTTTAATCCCAGCACTCGGGAGGCAGAGGCAGGCGGATCTCTGTGAGTTCGAGACCAGCCTGGTCTACAGAGCTAGTTCCAGGACAGGCTCCAAAGCCACAGAGAAACCCTGTCTCGAAAAACCAAAAAAATAAAAAAAAAGTCAAGTATAGCCCTATGTGTCTGTAATTCTTGTGTAGTAGGGTGGAGATAGGCAGATCCATGGAGCTTGTTGGCCATTAAGTTTGGCCAGTCGATGAGAGGCATTCAGTGAAAAGCCTAACTCAAAAGATAAGGTAGAAAATGACAATTTGTTAGACCTGACTTTATCCTCTAGCCTCTACATAGACACAAACACACATACAACTTGTACCTGCATATGAATGAGTACACACACACACACTGTACATATAAACACACACGATCACCTTTCCACCCCCAAACCCTGATAACCACAGTTCTTTCTTTCATGAACTTTTATAAGAACTAACATACTCAATTTCCAATTCAAATAGTCAAGTATATAACTGATTTCTGCTGTTAGGCAAGGAAACCAGGGAGTGAGTGCTTTCCCTAATCTTTCATTTCCATTCCCTGACACCTCTGTAAAACTGTCCCCTTATCAGACGTGTGTACTTTCAGTTAATGGCGCTTTTATCACTGGGATTAGAATTCTAAATTAATTTTACAAATACCTTTTGTTCCAATAAAATTAGCTCTTTAAAAATTTTGAATAGAAGTTTTGCTTTTACAACCAAATAGTTCATAGATAATTCATGAAGATAAACTTTAAATATTGTACTGAATTCCAAAACCAATCTAAATTATTTTAGAGTATATATTTTTTTCAGTGTTAGGAGTGGAGCTGAAGTGCATGCTGGGGCAAGTACTGTACCACCGAGTGACAGCTCCAGCTGAAGAACATAAATTTATCCCATATCCAAAGTTATTATTGATTTAAATAAGACTTTGAAATTCTATTTCTAACTAACAATACCAAGGAAAATAATCCAAACTAACACTTGTGCACATTTCTTCACAAAGATACAGTGCGGCACATTATGGAATCTGAAAGTCTTTGGCATGCTCAAGCAATGAAAATCACAACACACTATAGAAACCAGATCTGTTCTAAGAATATTCAAGTATAAAACACAGTCACACCTTGTAAAGTTTCCAACTAACTTTTGAGTATTCAGAAAAAGTCATCACTTTTCCCTCCATCGGAGAACCAAAAGTATCAGGTATTCTTCTGACATCTTAGAGTCTCAGTGGGTCCCAAAAGCCTGAGAGTTCTACTATGGACAGATAAAGAGTCTTTCCAGCTAGAAAGGCTAGTTCCTATCACCTCTACCAATTTCATTCAAGCCAGTTTTCAGCTCACCAGTTTTCACTTCCTTAGCAAACAAGGCATTATTCAAACACAGCAGTGGCCTCCACCTGAAGGAATGTCAGACACATTATACACTTGTAACTCTGGAACTTGCTTTCATTGCAGTTACTTGTTCCCAAGTAGAATGTCTCATGTCCCACACCATCTAGCGTGTCTTTCCTCAAAGGACTCTGTGTATGTGTGTCTGATAAACTGCTGGCAGACCCATTGGTCTGGTGTCATGTGTTAATGTTAATGTTATTATTTAGGGTGGGGAAGTCTTCTTTCGCCCACCCCACAAAATAAACAAGAGATGGTGAAAACACCAGCTGGGGCCTCTCATACAAAAGCAACCAGGAGCTTCAGAGACTGAGTCTAAAAGCATAGAACAGAACTCAAGTTTTAGGATGTTCAGTGTTGCCTTCTGCATGCCACACATAAACACAACTGCTGAGGAACACATGCAGAGCAAATGCTTGGTTCCGGAGTGATGCCCTGCTGACACATTTCCTTCTGGCATTGCCCGGTTCTCTACACTGGGGACCAAAATCAGAGCTGCTTACTCATATTCACTTTTCATGAGTTGTCTTTTGGGATCTGTCAAGTCTGTGTGTATCTTTAAGAGTCCTTATTTCCAGCAATGCTACTCTATGCGCCAAAAGCAATCATCTTAAAACAACAACAACAACATACACACATCAAAAAATAAAAAGAAAAGAAAAATACTTAGTCATTTCATGAATCTAGGTTTTCTGTCCTCAAGGTCATTTGGTTTCGGGGCTTAATTATTTTCCTCACACCTACATCCCTTAGAATGATAGAATGCTGAAGTTCAATTCTGGCTTTCTTCTCTCCAGAATGCCCTTAGCTCTCTGTGAAAATGTATTAACTATTATCTAGTCACCAACTCTGAATTTCAGCAAGAAGCATTTGCCAGACCATTCTACTTTTAAACAAGCTCTAATTCCAGGAGGGCTCAGTTGATTTGCATTTGCATAGCCAAATGTGTGATTCCTCTCACTTCTACCCAGAGCATATGGGAGTTTACTCAACTAGAGAAACAACAGAAACATAGATGGATCCATCCATTCTGTTACAGACAGGAGAAAGGAGGCACTATTTTCTGCTGATTAAAGTGTCTATGCCCAAGAGAGAACAGTCCAATTGAAGTAGAATATTAGATATTGATACAATTGTCTGTTTTCAAGGAGCCACTATTTCTAAAAGGAAAACTTAAAAATGCACAAGGAGCTTTAATACTATATCCCATTTAACCCAATTTATACCAAATGCTGTAGTTCGATATTTTATCAATATTTAAACAACCTTTGTTCAAACTAAATCTTCAAAATTCAGTTTCTATTCATACTTAGAGCACATGTTAGAGTTTTAGCACAACAGCAGCCACACTAGCATGGCAGCAGTCAGGTTCCTCCGTAGACCCCTAAAAAGAGACTAGAAACCTCTCACCCAGATTAATTTCTTTTTGGCAATACTCTCTACCCTTTATTTCCTTCCACAAATAAAGAACACAGTGACAATGGTCCCTAGTTCAAAGGGGAGTGAGTCTTAGTTGATCATAGATTATTTCATTCTTCTCTCATATACCGATTTCATTTGGGACTGAAAAGAGATCCATGAACTAATGAGAAGCAACCCTCCTGAAGGTAGAATTTGTCTTCAAAGTGTCTGGTACGTCCAAGAGAGGGTTTGAAATTGCTTGACTCGTTGATATGATCATGCCTCTGCCTTATTAGGCCTAGATGAAACCTATAACAGAACACGGGGTGAAAAGCAACTATTTGGTGAGGGTATGAATAATAGGTAACCAACGAGATGAATTCAAACAAAATTCTCTCTGAAGTTACTGTGGATTAAATAGTATTTCATTTCCTTCCAGCTATTTCTGCAAAATCATGTCTTGTCTATGAAAAGGTATGACTAAATTGATCAGTGTTGTAACACAGTTAATAAAAACCCAGAGACATATATTGAGGATCAACGTGAAGGTCAGAAAAGCAAAATAGCCAGTCACTGGCTCTTACCTCTACCTTAGCCCAAAATGGCAATCCTGCCTCCAGGAATCTCAGAATGAGACTGTGTATGAGAGCTGTCTCCTCCTGTTTTATATTACTCTCTAGTGCTGGGATTAAAGGTGTGCACCACTACCACCCAGTTTTTATGACAAAATAGTGTGACTACTGGGATTAAAGGTATGTGTCATTGCTACCTGGTCTGTAAGGCTGAGCAGGGCAGCTGTTACACTCTCTGGCATAACACCAGGCAAGCTTTATTTATTAAAATAAAAATGAAACATCACTAAAAGTGTGATTTCCATCATTGAAAAATGTGATTTATGCAAAAATATTCTTGCAATGATATTTCCAACAACTTTCTATAATAGGTAAAGTTACTTAAAATAAAAAAAAATATTAAAAAGTAAGAACGTTGTTTAAGGAACTGTGGTTAACATTAGTAATACAATTTCTCTTCTCCAATAATTTAATTGAAGCAAAAATAGTAGGGACACAGATTATTGGAGAAGGTGTGTCATTGGGTAAGGCTTTTATGTTTCAAAAGCCAATCTAATATATCGGACTTTTTCTTTTGGGTCACCAACTAGCTCCCAAATCATGACACAGAAACTTATTATTATTAGTTTTGAATGCTCAGCCTTAGCATAGCCCTTTCCTTGCTAGCTCTTATAACAATCTGTTCCTCTTCATCTATGTTTTGTCTCAGGGCTTTTTATATTTTCTGACTTTCTTGCTGTCTTTATGTCTGGCTGGCTGGCAGTTGGCTGTCTTGTGACGCTGGGCATGTTCCTCATTCTCTCCTCTTTCTCTCAAGTCTAGATTTCTTCTTCTATTGCCAGCCCAATCCGTTCTTTCTCTGCCTAGCTATTGGTCATTTAGCTCTTTTTAGAACACTCAGGTGCCTTAGGCAGGCAAGCTAAAACAAATATAACCTATCTTTACATAATTAAACAAATTCAGCATAAGCAAAAGCAATACACCTTTACACAGTTAAAGTAGTATTCTGCAGCATAAACAAATGTAACACACCATTGCCCAGTTCAAATAATATTCCACAACACCATTACCCCAGACTATCATCTGTCTATCTATCTAGCTAACTATCTAGCTGGCTAGCTATCATCTGATCTATTTCTATCCACCTCTATCTTTTTCTCTGCTTCCCTCCTTCTGGACAGAATGGCAAACTCTCAGCTACTGCTCCAGTGACATGCTTGCCTGCTTGCTGCCATGAATTCTTCCATGACAGCCCTTGACTCTAACCCTTTTCAAGGATGATCTCCACATTAAATGGCTTGTTTTAAGAGTTTCTTGATTACAGTGTTTTCATAGAACATGACTCAAGCACAGTTTGTTGGACATTAGACATTAAGGGTTTTTTCAGTTATGCTGAAATTATTCCTTCCACCACATAATGCTGAGTGGAATTTGTTGTACATTGAAACAGCAGGAATTAGTGGCTGTTCATAATGCTCAACTACTGGAAGGAAGTTAGAACACAGCAGCCTCATTTTCTCCTCAGTTGTAAGTCCTATTCTTTTCCTTTATTGTGCGAGAATAGATGTGGTTGGTTCTGTATTATCACTGGAGAAATTTCAGGCCACAGAGACACTTTATTTTTGATGTACTAAATTTTCCAAATAAATACACTGTAATTAAAAACCTGACAATGCCACTCCAACTTCCACTTGTTTCCTTGTGCTTCTGTCTTCAGCTCGTTCACTTTCTCATGACACAATCTGTATATAACATGTTTTGCTCAGCTCATTTTTATACCACATAAGACCACGTGACCTGTGTCAAGTGACTTAATATCACTAAATCACAGCTTTCAACAACAGTCAAAATGGGATCATGAATCCTTCCTTTGTGTTCCCTGTGTTATCCAGTAATGAATCTATGAAAATGGCAGTCATTCATTAATGTGGGAGTTTAAAGAAGTTTAACTCTTGTCTGCAGCATTAAAATCTTCCTCCCCCACTGAGTAGTTTATCATACAATTATAATCAGGACCAATATATAGAGAAGGATGGCAAGATAAAACTCAAGTAAACTGCTTTGCACTGGAATCTAGGATTTTACTGCAAAATTTTTACGCAGATAAAAATAGACATATGCATCATCGAGAGACGTGAACACAGACACATATGCATGCACAGAGAACAGATTGTCAAAAACCTTAGATTTGAGAACAGATGAGGCCATCACAATTAGAAAAATTAATGTCTCTCTCATGTTTGGCAGCTGATGTGACAGAATTCTCGAGTGTTGATCATTTCCAAGGTCATGCTGATACTACTGGTTAAAAACCGAAAAGAAAACTGATAACATTTTATGTTTTATTCTACCCACAACCCATCATATGTCCCTAAAAAAGAGAGCTTCCAGAATATTCCCCTTGGTTTTAGGCCGATTATGCAGCATTCACTGGAGAATTCGTTTCTAATAGACATTTAATTTGGCATTCCTTCATTTTAAATGTTTTTGAAGAATAAACATGAGATGAAGATTGTAAGAAACAAGTACAAAAACTAAATTTTTCAAGCTAAAAGAATTTTGCTGTGGCATAGATTAAGCAAGCCCATGCACAAATCTTTCATTGTAGAAATTTGTATCTTTGATATCAATGTCAAGAAAATAAGTAACTATATAGAATTGTCATTTTACAATGCACTGTATTTATCAAATTCATTATTAATATAACTGCATATTAGTTTTCCTTGGTATATATGTCACTAGGAACAGTGAGAATTTCTGAATGTGTTAACATAGAAACAAGGAGACAAATCAAAATTAAAAGATATAGAAGTTCTTCTTTTAAAAATCAACATTTTCAATTACTATACCACATAATCTACATAAGACTTGTAAGCTCAAGATATAATACTTAAAGTAGCTGGCATAAAAATATCTATAATTTTGTTAATATTTTTTTTTTGATTTTTCGAGACAGGGTTTCTCCGTAGCTTTTTGGTTCCTGTCCTGGAACTACCTCTTGTAGACCAGGTTGGCCTCGAACTCACAGAGATCCGCCTGCCTCTGCCTCCCGAGTGCTGGGATTAAAGGCATGTGCCACCGCCACCAGGCTTAATTTCATTAAAATTTATAAAAATAATGAGTAAAGTAGATCATCATGTGATAATGGCCATAAGTAACTTTTCTTGTATACTTGTATTTATTACTTGATGCTACTTAGGGCATCATGAACCTTATCTTTAAATGGTTTGCTTTAGAATTTCAATTTAAATAGAAGCACATATTCTTAACATGATATTACAAAAGACCCATAATTTTTCTAAATAATATTAACACATTAGGAAGAAATAAACATGTATCATGACATCCTTGCAATAAGGTAAAACAATTCAATGATCTACTAATGTTCAATTATTTTTATTATCTTCCAACTTGAGAGATTGCTACAACCAATTATTTTTAGAGCAGTCAAATATTTTTCATAAAAACAGAGACAGAAACCCTAAGTGAAGGTAATACATAGAAATATGTTGTTTCGTTATTTCACATAGTTTTAAACTGGAGACATGTTCTATATGCATAGAGATATAAATTTAAAATGCCAGGGTTTCACAATAAGAAATGGTCTTCAGTGGCCAAAGATATAACACAGTAATAGAGAATTGTATATAATGTGCAAGGCCCTGGTTCACAACACATATTGAAAACTAGATAGAAAAACAGATTTGATAATAAAAGCAAATGGTTTTCTTGATGTAAACAAATTCATCCTACTGTCTGTTGACCTACAACCATCTTCAGAAGAAATATCCAGTGGAAAAAGAAAATAATAAACATTTTAAATTTAGTATCAGAGAAGCTCAAAGATAAATATTATTATCAAATTCATTCATTTATTTATTTATGGAGGCAGTGCACAAAAAATGATATGTGTGTCAAAAGTCTGATTGAGGTGTCAGTTTTCCCCTTTCACCCTGTGAGCCCCAGAAATGAACTCAGGCCACCAGGTTTGGAGGCCAGCATCCTTATCCATTGAGTCAGCTCACTAGCCCTCAACAGTAGTTTTGAATTGCAGAAGAAATGGTCATTCACAGAAGGAGGGAAGAGGACATATGGGGTGAGGTAGCTCAAGAAATGTGGCCCAGAATTGAGCAAAGGAAAAAATACAGCTAGAGGGAGAGGATGGAGGAAGGAAGGAAGGGGGAGAGAGAGAGAGAGAGAGAGAGAGAGAGAGAGAGAGAGAGAGAGAGAGGGGATTGATTATATGAAGTATTTAAAGAATGGACAAAAAGTCTCTTTTATAGCAATTGCAAATAAATATCATTACTTTTTATGACCAGATCTTTGGCATGATCAATTTTAAGTTATCCTTGACTTGGAACCAAAGCCTGAAGAATAAAATGTAAAGATCACAATGTTTAGAATATCAGCATTTGGCAAATCAGTACTGAATCAACAGATTCCTCTTTGAACTGCAGTCCCTACATTCTGTATGTGTCATCAATTCATTTTTCTACATGTATCGTGAATCTAAAGTACTTGCTCATTTTTACTACTCCGTGTTGTTATACTTCCTTATCTAAACAATCTATACTGTTTCCCAGATACTTATCCAAAATGTTGACTGGTGCTCTTCCAAAAAATTGACTTTATTATATTAATAATACTTGAAAAAATGAAAATCTCAACACCATTACCCTTAATGATACAGTGTACATAATTGATTATCATCTAAACATCTATAAAGGCAATTAAACTGTAATACATAAATAAACCTGATATTAGTTCTTTAATAAATACATTTTGACAGTTTCTGTGTTGTTTAAGGGTTCAGGACATATTGAAGAAAATAATAACTGTAAGTTATAAAATACTAGGCTCCAAGTATTCTGAGAAATTATTCAGTCTTAGCCAAATAAACGATGCCTAAAATAATTGACTAAATGGAATTTGGAGATTGCTACTATTCTATTTTTAGTGGTATATATTTTGGACACTGGTCAAAGCTTACAAAAGAAGAGAGCATTCTGATTATTGTTATACTATTTCTCATATTAAAGACAAATGCATAACCAATAATAGATTGTCTATTATGGAACTTCTCTGGAATATTGTATATGTATGTTTGTGTATGTGTGTGTGTATACATGTTAGGGGATACATGGGTATTGATTTGTGCTTCTACATGGAGGCAAGATAAAAAATCTCAGCTACTGACCCTCATCATTTGTTACTGACTTTCCATCATTTGTTATTTTAAACAAGGTCTGTAGCTGGCCCAGAACGCATCAAACAGGATACTTGACCAGATAGTCTTAGAAGTCTACCTCTTTACTACCCCGATTCTGGGAACATACAGTACACCACCAACTGGACTCTCTTTATGTAAATTTTAGGATTGTAATGTTTCTACTGCAATGACTTTACAGCTAGCAATGTCTCAGCCTTTCTTCACATTTTTGAAAGTATAATACTGGACATTTTTATTTAGAAAGTGCTTATTTCTCACTGATATAATTGTTTCAGTGAACACAAAATAGTTTAGGTGATACGGTATAAACAACAGCCTTAATTTAATTCCCTTAGAGAAAGGAAAATATAAAGGTGCCTTGCATTAAGCAATGCAGAGAACAAAGACAAAAGCAAGCATTGCAGCAGAGGCAGAGAAAGAAGGTAATTAATATCAGTAATCTGGAGCTATACACAATAACAAAACACCCTTTACAGGAGAGAAAAATCTAGAAAATACTTGAAATCATTTTCTCAATTTGCCATCTTATATGAGCTATAGAGCTTGTGAGAGATATATAGAGATAGGTAGATACATATAGAAATTTGTGTTATACTAATATATACCAATATATATGTACCAATGTGTATGTAATTGTGTAGGCGTCTTTATAAGTGTATGCCATGTGTGTGAAATGCCAGGGTAGAATATCTCCTTGAGATGGAGATACCAGAAGGAGTTACCTGCTTGATGTATGTGCACAGAACCGAACTCCAGTTCTCTGAGAAAGCAAGAATAACACTTAGCACTTAGACATTTCTTAAAACAAGAAATTATATTATTTCATTTATACAATTAATAAGGCCCCCTAGGAGGATAGAGGACATGGGGAAATCTTAATAGATTTTACATAAAACTATTGACATGAATGGTTGTATGAAGTAATTTTTGAGGTAAACTAGGGCTAGGGGTAGAGACCAAGAAGTATTTTTTCCTTTAATTTGATGTAGTGTGTGTGTGTGTGTGTGTGTGTGCGCATGTGCATGCATGCGTGTGTGTGTGTGTGTGTGTGTGTGTTTGGCTGGTCATGAAATCTACACAAACATCATATTACTGAACCATATCCTTAGATAGTTATGCAAATTTTAATGGTTTTACATGTGAGTTTATTATCTCCTTAAGAAGAGTTTCTATAGTCTTTGATCACAGGAAGAAATAACCCTTTTATCTTTGTGGCAATTTGAATAAAAATGACCTCCACAGGCTCGTATAATTAAATACTTGGTTCCCAGCTGGTGGAACTGTTTGGCAAAAATTAGGAGGTGTGGCTTTGTTGGAGAAGGTATGCCCTTGGGGTAGGCATTGGAAATTCCTAAGCCCATGACATTTTGAGCTAGTTTTCTCTTCTTCCTATTTACAGATCAAGATATAAGTTCTTATCTATTGCTCAAGCTGCAGGCAGCCTGCTGGCTGCCATCCTCTCTGACCATGAATGTGTGGATACATGCTATGGAACTATAACCCAATAAACAATTTATCTTAAAATTTGCCTTGGTCATGGTATTTTATCATAACAATAGAAAAGTAAATAAGGTACTGCTTGATGATATTTTACAGGTAGGTACCACTGCTAACAGAGCACCTGGTATAAATATATAACTTAACAATATTTGTTAATGGCCATTTTTTTTCACTGCTATGATACATGAAAAACAAGAAAGTAGATGATTGTCCTAGGCAGACTCTCTCTCACTGTGGTCTCTGAACTAGAAACATCCTGAAATGAACTAGAAATCATCTGAAATGCACTCTTGAGCCCCAGATATCCAGACATTCATAGGGTGAGCCCTTGAGTCATTATCTTCATAATTTATCATGGTGGTTCTGATTCACACTCAGTTCTTAGAATCACTGCTTGCAGCATAACAAGGATCATATAGACTAGAAAAGGACAAGTCTTAACAAGGTGAACTTTAACTGACACAATACATTGTATTCCTTAAGTAACTCATTGTGTAAAATAAATATTTCTCATTTGATTACTCACTGTGGAACAAAAGCATATTCATTTTTATATTTTTCTCACTTAATGTTACATCTCTGGCTATGTAAACTTTGTTTTTGCCATAATGCTAAAACAAAACATAACTATCAACCTAATAGTGAGCTTAATCACTGACAAATGTTAGGCATCTTATTTCCATAAGAAAATCACTTTATACATTTTTGATCTTGTTAAATCCAGCTACATTTAATAATATTAGCACAACACTAAAGCTAAAGTTGCTATAATAACTCCCTGGAACTAGTGTGTCATTTTCTATGCCTTATGAATTTAATGGTATGAAATATAAGAAATTGAAGAAAGAGATAGTTTTTCTTATAATGATGGTACATGCTGCAGAGAAAATAACAAGCCACCATTTTTGTAAAGTTCTTCAAATAAAACTGCTTCCATTACTTACAAACTAAAATGTTTGTTTATAGGATTTCAAGGTTTTCCTCATGGCCAGTGTAGAAGTCACTATGTTAAAAAAATAATTAGAAAGACATTAATAGGAAATAGGTCATAGGTAACAAGCAAGTGAAGTCAGGGCAAAGTTAGATTGGCAGTTGCTGTAGTCACTGTAGTTTCTAACATGGACATCATCATGCTTATGAGTTACTTCAAAAAACCAAAACAAAAACAAAAAAGCATAGCCTTCATGAGCTTGACTCTACAACAGACTTAACTATTAGCTCTTGGCTCATCTCAAGTCATACTTGCTGCATGTATTCTTCCTGAATTAGTGTACCTTATTTTTATATCAAATATTTAGGAGAAATGAAGAGAGAGATAAATGTTAAAATGTTTCTAATTCTTAGATTTTCTCTATCTAAAGAAGAAACATGAGACCTGCTGAAAAACTCCCTCAGAGTAGTTGCTCTGAGCTTCTTTTGTGAACAAGCAAAAAAGCTTAGCAACCTAAGATGGGAGCTGTGACTTGCACTGACCGCAAATGTGACAATATAGCTAACAGAAATACTTTAGGGGAGAAATATTCACTTTGTCTCATGGAAAGAAAGCCTCGAGGAGTTTGAGGGGGCAGAGGTACCAAGCGGAGACTTTTAAATGGTGGCAAAGAAGGGATGAAAGTGAAACAGAAGCCAGGGACTAGACTCAAATCTTCAATATCTGCCTCTGTAATCTACCAGTTAAGCTCAGCTCCCAAACGGTCTACTGCTTCCAACAATAGTGGCATCAACTAGGGAGCCAGTATTCTGAATATAAGCCTGTGGGGGACTTTTCAGAATCAAGCCACAGTGAGAAAAGCAGCCGCCATTCAAGTAAAGTAAGGCTACTGTCTCTTCAAAAGTCCTCATATTCTTTAATGCATCCATTCAGTGGTGTTGAAAGATGGCTATGAAGCTGATGATATTTATCTCATTGGTGAAAATATCAAGAAATGTGAAGAGAATCATGAGGTTTTAAATTTTAACACTAATTTTAAGATACAAAAAAAAAGAAAGCTGTAGGCTCCTATTTACTGATGCTCAGTTAGATTTTCCTTTTATGGCATTTGCATTTTCAATCATTCTAATAATCCTTCCATTAAAAAATTTACCTTAGTGTTTTCTGATAACAAACATAATTTTCCAATTAGACTTTATGTAAATATTATTTTGTTCAATGTGGTACCTTCTCTAATTTTTAAATCTAGGGGGTACGTGAACTAATATTCATTTTCACTTATATAGATAATTTACAGATATTTCTCATATATATTGCCATAAAAGTTATAGAAAATTGATTTTTTACAACATAAGTTAATATGTTATAAATGACATTTTGGCTTTTTTCTTTATTTTATTTTATTTTTTTAAATTTGGTCTTGGTTTTCTCTCTCTGGAGAGTAGCTATAAATTGTGCCCATGCTCTAACATTTCCAGGTAATTTGGTTGGTATTCACAATAAGCCTATTACAGGATAATTTGGTGTCTAGGTGGCCACTTGTCTATGGGTTTGAACAGTGACTCAATAGTCTTGTCTTTGTTTAGTACAGTCTGCTGAAGGGGCTGTGTTTCAAAAATGTGTGCTGCTTGCTTAATCTGTATTGTCAACTTGACTGTATTTAGAATCACATAGAAAAGGCACGTCTAGATATATATGTGAGGAACAATTTAGAGAGGTTTAACTGACGTGAAAAGATTATTGCCCAATGTGAGTGGATCTGTGTTATCAGTTGGGGTCCCAAATTGAATATAAAGTGAATTGGTGATAAGGAGGACAAAGACAGGGGAGAAAACCTTGTCACTTACATGGACTCTATTCTGAAAGATTTTTTTCAATGTGCTCAAACAAAAAATTACATAATGGAATCACGATCATTTTTATGTTTTTCAGTTTAAAAATCATTTGAATAGACAGCCTCCACTAATGTACCACTTTTGGATAAATTGTTACAAGTATTCACATTTGCCATATGTTCTCAAAAGACATTATATCAGCATCCTAATGTATAACACTGAATAGTTCTTGAGAAATCTCCGAGATGCTCACAATAGGCAACTTTTGTCTAATACTTGTTCCTTCTAGAACACCTGTGTTTTGTGTACTTATATATTTTCACACCAAGTGAATTTTCATTGCAATAACTGTTCTTGGCCAAATAGTGCTAAAATCCATAGACTATTAGAATTATGAAGAATTACACTTTGCAATGTTGTTTTTTACTATTTTTTATTATTATGAGTAGTGACTTTAAGGGATATTAAGAAAAAGAAAATAAGAATATGATTAATAGAAGAATAATAAAGTCAAAAACTTTTAGCAGGCAAAAACTAAAATCAAAACCATGTATTTATTGAATTTGCATTGATTATTTTCTCTTTACTGAAATAAATTTAATAAAGATTTTTTCCAAAATTAAAAAGAGCAAACAAAGTAATTTCCATTAATTTGGATTTATTGTCAATATGAAAGAATTAGTGATTAATTTTAAATGATGATTTTTTTTTTTTTTGCAGAAGAAATTCAGTGCACAAGATAGATCAGACAGCATGTGTTTGTTTCAGGCTCATGGTTTAACTGGCAAATTAATAAAATGAAGGTGCAGAAACCCTGCTAGATTGCTCCAGTGCAAAGGGACCTGGATTTCAGGAGAAGGGGAAAGCAAAGGTGATGCATCTTGTGTAATATTCCCT
This sequence comes from Microtus ochrogaster, assembly GCF_000317375.1. NCBI lineage: Eukaryota > Metazoa > Chordata > Mammalia > Rodentia > Cricetidae > Microtus > Microtus ochrogaster. The sequence continues at coordinate 19,598,994 of NC_022027.1, forward strand.
CTCGGGTAAGATTAGCTGAAAACGCAAGAGAATTTTCCCTGGCTCTTTACCTGACAGGAACTTGATCCATCTTCCAGTTGCAGCAATTTTTCTACCATATTCAACAATAGTGGTTGCAGAGAGGCTTTCTTAGCTCATTTCTTATTCATCAATCTTGAAAAGACGTGTTGGAAACAGCAAAATGCAAATCTCTTTATAACGGAATTAATCCAGTTCTTTTCATTTGTCTTTTAAAAGACACAGTCTCATTGTCTGCTGAACATGGGTAACAAATGCTTATCATTTTGGAGAGCTCAAAGGGCAAAATCTACAAGAAAATGACTTCTTTTGTTAAAAACTTGTCAACATAAGAAACCACTTTTTTCTTCATTTGCTTGTCATAATTTTAAAAAATTAATATTATCCCATAACATAAAGAGGAAGGTTATGTCATTACTTCAGGTGAATGTTGTTTTGATGGGGCATATATCTTTGAATTTCTTTATTTAGCACTTTCTCAAAATGGTAAGAAATGTAATATAATTGTATAGTCTCAATTTTTCTATAAAAATCTTCCTATTAATATGCAAATTTTAACCTTTCACCTGATATTAGCCCAAAATCCTGTAACATAAAATTTAATTGAAGAAACATACTTCATAAAAGCAGAGCAGTTTTCTAGTAGATTATGCTTGATTTGCCTCATCTATTTTTATCTTTTGACATTTAGAATTTTTCCTAAGAAAACTATAGAAAAAAACATGTTCAGCTGCATGGTTAAAGTATATGTGTAGTCTTAAAAAACAAAATTTTATCAAAGTAAAATCCCAATGTCATTAATATATGTTTTCTTTTTCTCCCTACATTCCAAAACAGTTTAACATGTTTATTTAACATTTTTATTATTCAATACATATTAAAATTATGACAAGCAAAAGAGGATTTGTTTATATTTTATAATATAACTTACATGTTAGAATTGCATTATTCCTGAACACACCTTGAAATTTCTCCCCCTTATCAGCTTAATAATTTTATTTGAGTCTTTAACTATTTTTCTGTCTTGTATGATGGTGTTTAATGATTTACAACACTATAAATTGGCCTTATATATGCTATAAATAGTACAGACTTATTAATTGTTAAGTGAATTGGTCTTATCAAACTATCAAGTAATTTTCAAAGAAATATAGTACAATATAAAATAGAATAAGTTGAACAAAACGATTACAAGACATATATAAATACAAAACTGTCACCTCAAAAATGAAGCCAATCAGAATATTACAAGAAAGAGTTCACAAATCTGCCACTCTTTGAATACAATGTCAAATACCAACTATTTTTAACAGAGAAAAAAGGCAGGAATCCCAGGCAATCTATATTTAAAATCTCCATTAAGATAAACACCAAGCTGACTACCCAGAAAAATCAAAATAATGTTAATATCTTAAGTACAATATTGTCTGCTAAGATTCTCCATGAAAAAACAACAACTAAAGTGTATTCTAGAATAGACACAATCGGTTCTCCAGGATTTCTTTCCCCCCTTTTATAAAACTGCATTTATAAAACCAATACAAAATCCAAACAAACAAAACAATCAAGACTGGCAGAGCAGACTTCCCTGCAACAGGTAATACTTCCACTGGCTTTTTGAGTTGCTTTGATGATCTTTTGAGACATAGAATATTCATGGAAGTAAAAGTGCACCCCTCAGCATTAGTAATCTAACACTGATATTGGCTGTTAAGAGCCAATGTTAGGTTAGCAGACAGATGAAAAAGGTTAGCAAGCTGAAGACCAAGTATGGGTGTCATGTGAGGATGTGAGGGGAGGGCCATGCTCATACACCTGACAGGAAAATCAGGTGATTTACCTTTCACAGGGATTCTGATTCATTACACAAGAACTTTGGATCTAACTTAACAGAAAAAAGGACTGTTTAAACTGTAGAGGAAAGGAGGAAGTTTGTACTCTCTTGCTTCTGAGGAAATACTATCTTTAATAATAGTGATAGTCATTACGAAGAACCTTTAAACTTAATGAAAACCTTTAAACATGTCCACACCTCCCTGAACACAAGAGGGGCACCAACTCGTGGCTTAACAGTGCTATAAAATTCCATGTTGAAAATGAAGACATTGGCCAAACGTTGTGTTTCACTGAAACTCAGGAGGCAGAGGCACTGGAATTTCTGTGAATTTGAGGCCAGTCTGGTCTACTTAGTGAGGCCCAGGCAAACCAGGGCTATGTAGGGAAGTCTTGCCAAAGAAAAAGAAAGAAGCCGAAAGTAATATTCTTGTGGGAGCTGCGGACTGCGTTCCTGCCACCTGGCTCCCTGCAGCTCGGCTAGCTTATGCCCTGAAATAACTACACACAAACTATATTCTTTTAAACACTGCTTGGCCCATTATATCTAGCCTCTTCTCGGCTAACTCTCACACCTGGATTAGCCCATTTCTAATAATGTGTGTAGCACCCCAAGGTGAGCTTACAGGGAAGATTCTAGCCTACGTCCATCCTGGTCGGAGCTGCATCAAGTCTGCCCAGGAGAGGAGAGCATGGCGTCTGAGCTCACTTCCTCTTCCTCCCAGCATTCTGTTCTGTTTACTCCTCCCACCTATGTTTTAATCTATGAGGGCCAAGCAGTTTCTTTATTTTTTAACCAAAAACCTTCCTCCATCATAATATGGTTAGTAAATATTGAGAATTGCAATGAAAGTCAGAATCTTTGACTAGAAATTCTGAATGGGATTCAGAGTAGAGTGTTTTTTGTATAAAAATGAAGAGTTGTAAAGTGATCCTTAGAATTTACAAAATATTTATTTGCAAAAGAAGAAAAAGTATAATTTTGAATTAATTTATTTGAGAAAACCTAACCTATATAGAAAAGAATATTTGAGCAATCCTATGACCAATCACTTGCAATGAAACAGAACTCTTTAGCAAATAGAAAAGAAAGTGGTCTTGACTATTTTACAATAGCAAAATATAGAAAGTGTAATAACTGAATTTTGTATTTATATCATAAAGTTAATTATTAAAATTCAACATCATAAAATTTTAAATGACCAAATAATAAAAAATAAATAAAATTAGTGTTATTTTGACTAAAGTTTCCAGTCTTGGAGCAGTTCAGTCCCAAATACCATGTTTCTGCTTTTCAAATTACCACACAGAGGCTTAATATAAATTATAGATATTTGGCCAATAGAACACGCTAATTATTAACTAGTTCTTACATTTATTCCAATTTAAAATATTTTTCACTTTTTTGTTTTTTATTTTTGAGATTATATGAATTACAATATTTAAGATTAATTAATTACATTTCTTCCTTCCCTTTTCTTACCCTAAACCTTCCTAGTAGCCCTCTCCTCTCTTCTTCAAATTTGTGATCTTTTTTTATTCATCAAGTAATAATGCATGTATATGTATATTTTTAATTTGCTTTTGATTGGTTTCTTTATGAGCTGTATGTTTCTCCTGTCCCCTCCCTGCCTCCCCCTTCCCCCTTTACCCTCTTCCATGATCACATGATTTCAATTTACTCAGGAGATATTGTCTTTTTAATTTTTCCCATGTAGATTATATCCATGAATGTCTTTCTTTGAGATCTCTTTGTTGTCTAGGTTCTCTGGGGTTGTGAATTGTAGGCTGGGTTTTCTTTGCTTTATGTCTAAAAGATACCTATGAGTGAGTACATATTAAATTTGTTTTTCTGGGTCTGGGTAACCTCACTCAATATGATGTTTTCTAGATTTATTCATTTGCCTGAAAATTTCAAGTTATTATTTTTTCTGCTATATAATACTCAATT
>NC_022027.1:19607756-19611084 GCF_000317375.1 Microtus ochrogaster
GGAAATCTTTAATAAATAAATAAATTTAAAAAATAAATAAATAAAGAGCTACACAGTTTTGTTGCTAATGTTGACTCAGAAAATCGTCTCTTAAAGGAGTCGCACCTCTGCTCATCACTAGAAAACAGAGCCTATCCAAGAGAAAGCAATTACCAAGAAGCCAATTCTAATTCCATTTTTAGTGTTTAGAATACTTTTTAAAGCTTTTTCAGACTTTCTGTGGAAATTCTTGCCAAACATTTGGGCACCATGTGCTGGCAGAAATTTGCTATCTGGGAGCTGCTCGGTCCCAAATACCTGGCAGTTGCTTCCCAAATTGCGGCACTGAGGCTTAATATAAATTATGAATGCTCTACCAATTGCTCAGACTTATTATTAACTATCTCTTATATTTTGAGTTAGCACATATTCCTTATTTATGCTCTTCCTCATGGTACTGCTCTTTCTCAGTATAGCATTCCAATCTTTCTCCACTTCCAGCCTACCTATCTGAATTGAATTCTGCCCTTCTTCTTCCAGTCATCCTTAGTTTGATCATTCTAACTATACTTCCATCCTGGCTGATGGACAATCAGCATTTTATTATACCAATTTGAGTGACAAAGTTTTACAGTGAACAAGAGGATTATTACACAACAGTGCTGATTCAACAAAGACTGAATAAACTATATAAATATAAAGGGACACTATCAAACTACAATGGAGAAAGTTGGTATATAGAATGGTAGTAATTTTGACTCCAAATGCATAGTCCAATTTGAATGTGGTTATATGTTACTTGGCTCAGGCAGAGATATTTTAAGAACATAAATTTAGAATTACTTACTTTGAATAACTTGAGACTTAATCATCCTGTATTGTGTAGATGGCCCTTTAATGCAAAGAAAACTGTCCTACTAGGAAAAGAGACAAGACAGGAAGAGTAAATGTTCCTATATAATAATTACACAAATCAGCATTTTGATCATCCCCACAAGCCAATTCCCTGAATCATTAAAAATAAGAAGATCAATAAAGAATTTCTCCTTGATTCTTTGAGAAGAGCAATCTTGATTTAGAGCTTCTAGCCTCCAGAAGCATAGGAGAATGAATTTCTGTTGTTTAAAACTATCAAGTCTAAGGTTAATTTGTTTGAGCAGCGGCTAACATCGGACCTGTCTACATAGATGTTTCAATATTCTGATTAAATTGATTAAAGGTCAATTTCAGCTCACAAATGAATCTCCAATAAAATTGAAATTGTGTTAGTGGTCAGAAATACTATGTTCACTTATTAAGTAGGAGGAAAACTACTAAAATGAGATAATGTAATGTTTGTACATAAATCACAATAACAGAGAACTTAGGCAACAATGAGGACACTAAGAGAGACATACATAGATCTAATCTACATGGGAAGTAGAAAAATACACTATCTCCTGAGTAAATTGGGAGCACGGGGACTTTAGGGGAAGGTTGAAAGGGAGGGGAGAGGCAGGGAGGAAAGCAGAAGAAAATGTAATGCTCAATAAAAAACTATAAAAAAATAACAATCCCAAGGCAAAAAAGATCAAATGAATAAAGTATTACTATTATTTAATTGAAAATATAATAACCTTGATTAGACCAATATAAACTCACAAAATGTATACGAGAAGGATGGGTAGTCCACACTAAGTTATCTTCAACTGATAGTTTTTCTAAATACCCAGCTCCAGAGATCAGAGACCCATTCTGAAGGATGTCCTTCCCCGCACCTCTGTCAACTTCAAAGCATGCTTTCTCATGCTATTCTCTCAGCTTTCTCCAAATAGAGGAGATTCTAGACCTGCATACCAGAGCAGGTGTCAAATAACTCATGTTTAAGGACGCTCACAGATCTTTGGGGACTTTTTTTCTTCTCATTAGGATCCTGGCACTGTTTTCTGGAAGACACAGAGAATTCTGAAAGCCTCATGGTAAATATACCAAGCTTTAAAAAATCACTGTACTATACTAAAGACTTGCTCAACCAAATTTTATGCAATATCTCTATAAAATATAAATATAGTATAAACATATACTGCAGTTTTGTGATTATAAAACATTTTAAAGTAGCAAAATGTGTTTGTCCACGTTAGACTAGAAAAGCATCAGTTCCTATAATTTGTAAGTTTTGGATTAGAAATATTTGTAGAATAATAACACTTTCTCCTCAAATGATATTATTAGTTGTTTTTTCTGAGATTATATTATCACATCATTTCTCTTTTCCTTCCCTTCCCTCCAAACCATATTATTTTGATGACCTACCCACATTAGATTTAAGTAAAAACTATCTGTGACAGTTATCTTAAGCCAGGAATAATACATTTTTGCAATAAAAATTCACTAAAAATAAATTCTATGTACAAAATATGTAAAATGTTGGAGAAGGCAGTTCACCAGTTTATTTTTACAGATCTTGAAAGGCTTGTCTTGAAATTTTTCTTAGGAACTCTATATACTTCACATTTTAAAGAGGGAAATGTATGTGCGTGTGTTTCAGGTTACAGTGGCATTATAGGCTATACTAGTTACATTTGCATAGCTATAGCAGAAATACTTAATGAAACACCTTGATGAAAAGGATTAAATTTCCTGATTTCAGAAGGCACAGTACATGATCACTCGGTTCCACTGTTTCTGAGCCTATATGGTGGCAGTATAATGCACAGAAGGAGTGGATGACTGAAGCTGCTGTCTCGGGCCACACAAGTAGTAAGTGTAGTGAAGAAAGCCATCACAGTAAACCATCTAAAAAAAGACACCAGCCTCAAGGACGCATCCCCAGTAACCTACTGCTTACACATCAGGATGACTTTCTATAGTTCTACCAGTTCCTAATAGAGTATTCTACTTAGTTCATCAATGAAATAGACTACTTATTTGATAGGGAATTTCATGACCTAATAGATTCACAGATACACTGAAATTGGTGCTCTGTTACCCTCTTAGTTTTTCCTTAATACAATAAAGTTGCTAATCAAGATTAGCCATCGCATTACCTAATGAATATACAGTGTGTGTATGTGTGTGTGTGTGTGTGTGTGTGTGTGTGTGTCTGTAAAAAGGATAAGAACTAACAAAAATGGGGCAAACTATACTTCTGAGATTTACTCATTAACCTTTAAAAAGTTAATAAATAATTCAAATATAGTAAATAGAAGAATATAAATGACCTTGTCATTAGAGAAACACGTAGTTTTTATAATCTCAGTATCCTAACTCTTTTCTTCTTTTATGATCTTATTTTCATATAATATATTTTGATCACCTGTTCCCCATCCCAAACTTTTCCCAATCCTCCCTATCTCCCTTCCAAAAAAAA
>NC_022027.1:19611276-19706046 GCF_000317375.1 Microtus ochrogaster
AACAAACAAAAGACAAAAGCATGGAGTTTGTTTTGTTTGAGCTAACTGCTCCTGGACATGGGACCTTCCTGAGTGTGTGACTGATATATCCGGTGTCACTTCTTTGGAGAAAACTAATCTCCCCTTTGCCACAGGTATCAATTACAAATAGATTCTTGGTTAGGAGTTGGACCATGTGTCCAATTACCCATCCCAGTACCCTGATTTATTCTGGCTTGAACCCAGTATATCTAAAGAATTAACCACATTTATCAAATATATAAATTTCCTCCATAGTTTTATTGTAATTCTTACTTACTTGAAATACTTCACCATTATAAAAATTTAAATGAAATATTAGTCTGATTGTAGCTATACAGAATATCTATGTGTATGCATTAGATTTAATTAATACTAACTGATATTTTTGAAAAAGCTAGAGAGTTAAAAAGAATATATGATAAAGAATTTTGTTTTTGCTCCTGCCATTTGGTATCTTTTGAATTTTTATAAGATGATCATGTGTTGCCTTTAAAAATATATTATTTCTCCTTAATGATCATGCCTTGCTTAAAATGTGTGATAAATCATATAACCTCCTGGTCACTGTTCAGTCTGAATGACTTAGATGCTCCTCATTATGTATTCTCTGAGAGACCTCTGCCTGTCACCCTCATTCAATAAAAAACTTTCAGCTGGATCTTCATTCCATTTATGGTACACTTTTTTTGACCTTCTCTGGGGCTGCTCGAAATTTCTATTCTCATAAGAGTCTGACAAGGCCACATTCATTCTGCCCTTTCGCTCTCATTGTCATTTAAAGGTCAGGCCGTGTCAATGCCATGCTCATTTGTTTTACCATGTGCTAGTCGAAATCACATAAGTCTGAAATATCTGAAGCCCGGGACAGAAAGCGACAGTTGAAAACTTAGAGGAAAGAAATGCATAATTTTATGAAACTTATTTTCTAATATATATTTAATGTAGGGCTGAAGTTAAAATGAAAATTTGATAATCTTTTCTTATAGCATCATTGATGCATCTTAAATGAGATAAACCATTCATTTACATACCTTACAAATACTGCAGGAACCTCCTATTTGCCAAGTACTTTTCTTGGTGTTTGTGGTGTTATGATTAACAATACAAAGGTATTTACTTATTCACCTTATACATTATTAGTAGAGACAGTCATGACAGCATTAGATGTGTCAGACTGTTATAAACAATACAGAGAAAATGAAACCAGGATGGGGATTGTGAGGGAGTTAGGAGGTGTACTGCCTTGGAGAGAGTGGTCCTTGGGAACTCTAATTTATGTGATTACATTTAAACAGAGGTTTAAGAAACAGAGCACACTCACAGTTTTCAGAGCTTTAGTTTTATGTATTTATTTTGAACCATCTGTAGAAGCCTGTAATGTTGATGGGAATGGGTCCCTTGTTCATCCCAGCCGCCCAGCTAGGTTAAACCCAAAATAACCACACAGAAACTGTATTAATTAAATTACTGCTTGGCCCATTAACTCTACCCTCTTATTGGCTAACTCTCACATCTTGATTTAACTCGTTTCTAATAATTTGTATGTCACCATGAGGTCGTGGCTTACCAGGAAAGATTTAGCATGTCTGACCTGGCATTTCCTTGGCGGCTCTCTCAACTCTGCTTTCTTCTTCCCAGAATTCAGTTCTGTCTCCTCCGCCTACCTAAGTTCTGCCCTATCAGGCCAAGCAGTTTCTTTATTGATTAACCAATGAAAGCAACACATAAACAGAAGGACTTCTACACCACTGGAAACCAGAAAGGGGCCAATGTTAGGGGATATCCTAAGGGAAGGGACACAGTAGAACACTGAAAAATAGAAGCAATAATGGGGAACATTAGGATAGAAAAGTTCAAGCAGGGATGAAGAGAACAGAGATGAAACTGAGGAAGAAAGGAAAAAGTGAACCAAAATGAAAAATTCATGAAAAAGATATATGAAAGCCCATTATTTTTCATCCTATTCAAATGCACAAGTTTAAAAATTTGAAGGAAAAAAAAAAAGAAAAAAAAAGGGAGGTTGGGAGGGGGGGAGTGGGAGGAGTGGGAGGCTGGGAGGAGGCGGAAAATTTTTTTTCCTTTCTTAATAAAAAAAAAAAATTTGAAGGAAGATACCTTTCATGACTGAGTAGCGGCGCTGCTGGGAACCATTGTTTACCAAACAAAACCACAAAGCAAACAGTACTTCTTAGTGAGATTCAGTCATAGAGAGCTCCATAGGCCACTCAAAACACAGAAGCTATTGCCATTTTTTTCTTGGTTATTCTCCCGAACTAAATGATAAAGACCTATTTCTGAAGGTACCACAGGTCCTGTCTTCAAGACAGAGAAAGAAAGTTGGAACTGAGAAGACTCTATATCCTGACTAGCTGGCTTTGTAATGACAAAACCTACTGTAGAGGTTGCTGGGATAGATACAGCATCAATAATCTCAACCAGCTGGAACCCTAGAAACTATAATGCCAAACCGTCAGGCAGAGTGCCCGTTCATAAAACAGTGTCATGATTGTTATGGAGGTAGCTAGTCACTCTGTGATTAAAATTGAAGGTACTTTTACAGAGAATACACGACTGACTCTGTAAACCTGGCCAAGAACCATGAATGGGGTTTATTATGGGTTAGTTAAATTGATATGGCACCAAATGACATTCAAATTGTTTATGTTTATACCCACAAGCGAAAGCTGCTCAGTGTTAATTAGAGAAGTTTTTTTTCATAATAAAAAGTAGTGATTGTAGAACCTCATAGATACTCAGAGATTCATGAGTGCTCTGTTCTCAACAAGTCATTTACAGCAGCACCATTAATGCTTGGCGAAAACTGCCGAAGACTTGGATAAAATTTGAGAGTCAAAAAATATGGAGAGGAGTGTGCATGAGAGAGAATGACATCACCACTGAGGACATAATCTTGAAGCAACTGTAGTTGTTTCTTCTGGACCTATCAACAACTGATCATGGGTCAGAAAGGGGGTTTAAAGGAATCATTTCAACTTGTCAACTTAGCAACTGATGGGCCACTTTCAGTAGTTTACCAAATAGTGGGTCTGCCAGACATAGTGGATAGTTTCCAAGCCCACAACCACATAGATGGTTGTGGTTAAAATGAGAGAAACACAACACGAAACAACATGAATATACCTTGATGTGCACTCAAACTAACAAATATACTCACAAAAGAAGCAGAGGCAAAATAATTTATATTAAATGTGAGAACCACAAGGTCACCTATTAAACATTTCACATTGTACTGTAGAACGATGTCATTTCTCATGAAAGCTGTGGAAGGAACTGTCTTCACTACCTGCATCCCTGTTGGGCTTCTTTTTCTACAAATGTTTGGGATTGCATTTAGCACATTGCTGTTGGATCCTTTACGCTCTGATTTATCATGGATAATTTCCAAAGCACACCTTTTTATTGCTTATAGTTTCTCCTCAAACTGATCAAACACAATGCCACTCATTGAGCTAAACAATAAAACTCTAAGTATCCTAGTTAGGCCATCCATGATCAGGACAAGGAGTTTTCCATCTGCCATGAGAAACTGAAAAACAAGGCCAGGGAAAACAAAATGTCACTGGGGTGTCCTTGTGTGTTATGAAATGTGTGTGTAGAGCCACTTATTTGGTTAGCAGTGGTAATTACAGATATTTGCAACAGCGTATAACGATGCGGATTTCTATCATGTCCTATCAACTGCTGGGTCTTGAAAAGAGAAAATATCATCCTGCAGTCATCAGCATCTTGTTGGTATACAGCAGGGGGTTGGTGAGCACACAGCTCCTCACATGTTGAGCGCATCTGTAGTAAAAGCAGCTGGCAAGACGGAAGACCGCAGAGAAGTAAACCAGAATTTGTTTCCACGTATGTAAGAGAGATGCCAACCAAACATTTGCTACCAATATATTAACTGATTTGTTTCTTACTGTACCAAATGTTAGTGATTTTCCAAATGATATTGCCTAAAAAAGATAATTTTATATTTACTGAATATTGCCAGTAAATGTTACAATATGGAAAATATAATGACATATTATAGAGAGTTCACCAGTATAAATCTTAGTGTTCAAAAATAAATAGAACAGTATGACAAAGGTGAATATAGAAATTAATTATAAAGTATTTATTTTGTTATTATAAAATGAAATTTCAGAATCAATATTAACATATGGAAAGAGTATGATTTAAAGGACTCAAAGTTTAAAAATAAAGGGTCAAGACAGAGATCACTTAGTTGAGCCTGGATTCCACCTCAGAACCCATGTAAAATGCCAGACATCTTGGCAGATGCACAAATCATAGTGCCTGGGGAATAGCATATGCTCAGGATCTCACTGCTTACTCAGTGGGAGGGGCTTATTAATTCTATTGCAAAAGGTTAGGTGAAGAACACCTAATGAGTAACCTCTGAAGCTAATTCCTTATATCCACACTAAATGGGCACTGCATTTCCAAAAAACACACGTCACACCTGCAAACAAATGAATACATATGAATACACATGTACAAACACACGCACGCACACACACACACATGCACACACACATACAGACCCTTAAATAAAAGACAATTTCTAATTCTTTCAGGAGAAAAGGCATGTCGTCCTAAGGAAGTCACATAAGTAGTGGGGATAGGCATGATTATTATTCTTTTATTTAAAGATTAAAATTATTTTTCACTTTTTAAATTTAATTTATTTTTTTATTTTAAAACAATCTTATTTTACATACTAATCCCAGTTTCCTCTCCCTCCAGTCTTCCCACTCCTTCCACCTTTTCCCACCTGATCCCATCTACTCCACAGAGAGTGAAGCCTCCCATGGGCAGTCAACAAAAACCGTCACATCACTTGAGGCAGGATCAAAGCCTTCTTGCTGTACCTAGTCTGAGGAAGGTATCCCTGTTACATAATAAGCTACAAATAGCAGTTCATGTGCTAAGGATAATTAATGGTTCCACTGTAGTGGTCTCACCAACTGCCCATGCCATACAACTGTCCCCGTAATTCAGAGGGTCTAGTTCAGTCTTATGCTGGTTCCTCAGCTGTCCTTCTGGGGGTCAGTGAGCTTACACTGGCTAGAGTCAGCTGTTTCTGTGGGTGTTCCCATCATAGTCTCTGCTCATAATGTCACTCCTCCCTCGCTATGACTGGACTCTAGGAGTTTATCCCAGTACTTAGCTGTGGATCTCTGCATCTGCTTCCATCAGTTACTGGATGGAGGTTCTATGATTATAATTAAGGTAGTCATCAATCTGATTACAGGGGAAGAGAAGTTAGGTACTCTCTCCACTAAAGCTTAGATTTTTAGCTGGAGTCATCATTGTGGTTTCCTGGGAATTTTCATAACACCAGGTTATACCCTGATCCCATAATGGTAAGGGCAGACCTCATGCCAAGCAAAGATGGCCAACACAAAAGGAACTCAATGGTATTTTTATAGGTTTTTGTCTCATAATGTTTTGTCTGAGCATTTTTTTAACCTCATTGGTCAAAATGTAAAGAAAAAATATGTCCCAACAAAGCATTATGAGACAAAAATCTCTAAAGATACAATTTAATTTGTTGTATCATGGCCACCTACTACTGGGCATGGAGCTTTCCTCATGAGTCCTTTGTATACTCAGTGAGACTATGTTAGAGAAAACTAGCTTTTCCTCCCAGGTGGAGGTGAGACACAGGATGTGCTTCCAGGGACTATGGCCTAGAATGTAGGGTCTTCCAGAAGACAAGCCCTGTAGTCACCTCTCCCAGTGGGGGTGGGGTCAAGGCTCTGGCAGTTGCAGATGCCATGTGGGGATGGTGGTTGGTTGGGGTGTGGGGAGACTTCTCCCAGGTCTCCTGGGCTCCGGAGGTAAAGGTGAGGCACTGGCTGTGCTTTCAGGGTCTAGGGTATAGTGAGTAGTGACTATTATACTTTTCATGAAGATACCTATGTGGCAACACAGAATAAAGGAAAAGACTTGTATAGAAATGTGTATTAGAATGCTTCCCCTTTATGGAGTTGGAGTCATTGGAAGAATATTGGGTAAGTAACTATTCTAGTGAAAAATTCATTTATGTAAATAGCTCATTGCCTCTCCACTCTGCAAGGTGAATATCATTGACATCAGATAGTCATTACTTCCAACAACCATCCAAGTCCCCAGGACCCATGAACACATAATATATCCATTTCTTAAGAATAGTGATGAATATAAAAAAACCCATTGGTTATTAATACTAAGCCAGAAGGGCAAAAAGTCTAATCAATACCTGGTTTTTCTACACAAACTACATTACTGACAGTCTACTAAAATAGGCATAAAAAGAAAATACAGAATTAGAAATGCACAGAAGAAATCATACTAGATGCTTTGCAGCATTCCCAACAAAACTCAAGCTGGATTTTATTGTTATTATCCACTAAAAGAAAGCACTGAGCAAAAGTGAGTTAATGCATATTAGGTTAGTAAAACAAGAGCTTTTATTTTACTTCTATTCTGCTACCACCGAAACTCATGCATTTTCTACCACTCCCAAATCAAAACATGTAGAAGTAAATGCTTCTTAGAATGGTACCGGATATATATGGCACTGCCTTTTATATGTGGGAGGGAAGAGGACAGTATTATATGACCATATATCATATATATATGATATATATAAACAAATTATATATATAATATATATCCATCTACCTATATATTTAATATCTCTATATGTATATATAATACATACATATCTATTCTATTTATCATATAACTCTGTTTAGAATTTTATGACCTATTTCATGTATAGGCTTGTTTGCCACAATAATATTTATCAACAAATCTAATGAAGCTTCATCTTAAACTAAATCATAACAAAATGGATTTTCTGAAATTATAGATAAAATTAACTTCTTGCTACTCTTGAAAATGAGGTAATGTACAAAGGCACTTTTCCTCTCACCTGCAAGGCAACTGATATTTTTAGTAGTGCCGTTGTATTTGTGACAAATCAAGTCAGAGAATTCAGAAAGCCTTTCCATAATGAAGTCTGTTGAAAGACTTACTTAGTAAGGGGGTATTAAAAACCATTTCATAATCAAAAAAATTATTAAATGGCAAGTAGGTCCTTGTTTTTGCCTACTGCATTCTGGGAATAAGTTGAGAGTTTTACATTTGCATGTGTTATATTTTTAAGCATAACTGATATAGGAACATTTTAAAACTTATTAGGCAAACAGCTATTGACAAGTGAGGATAAGCTCTCACCATATGGATTCTAACATTTTAATTATTTTGTTCTTTTTCTTTTTAAAGCAACTCTTAGTGGTAATAATTCTTCAACTAATTAAAGACCAGCTGCTACTTAGCACGCTAGACAACCAATTAGGAATCTGAAACCTGTTAAGCAACCTTTGCTGCCAGCCAGCTAACTGACTCACCTCCTGTCGTTGGAACGGGTCTGATTATTTTTTGTTTTGTTAAATGCATGTTGTTGACACACATCCTGGATCTCCAAAATGTTTTCCTTTCTGGGGAGTCAAATAAGCTGACACCTTGTTCAATCTTGTTCTTGGATGAGGTTGGGATCTCTAGCAGAACCCTTCATCTATCTTTGTAAACATGACTAAAATGTAGCTATGGAGAATTATATTTTAAAGAAAAAAAAATAAAACTCAAAGTGCAGAAGGTAACCACCCACAACAGCTTAGTATTACTTAGTTACTGACAGTAAGAGAATGCTATGTGAAATGGGCTTTCAGATACACAGGGAAAAATTACAGTAAAGATAATGATAAAGATTGACTCTAAGTGTTTAGAACATTTATTTTTCATCTTCTCTAAACATATCTTAAATGATGAAAAGGAGGTTCCAAGGAAATTATATTAAAATAAACTTCCCAATTGTACTTTTATTCTATATGTCCTATTACAATTTTTTCCTCTGTGAGAATTCAAAATGGTTTCTCTTCACAAGACAAGCAAAATAGTTCAAACTTTCGGGAAAAAAAATAATAAATTAAGTATTGATTTCTAAATGAAACATAATACCTGAGCAATAGTTTTTCAAGTAGTTTACGTAGTATTTACCTTGACACTGACTTCAATGAGTAAATAAATATAATTGCAATCTACAGATAAAAATTTGTGATTACTTTATTAAGATAATTCAAAATTTTCTGTTAGAATTGTTCCATGCTTCTCAGACACTCTAGAAACTGGCAGAGAAGGAAACTGTCACATTTCTAGGGGTACTGAGTAATCCTTTATGGCCTGGAAAGTCTGATGCTATTGACAGGAGTGTCAGGCACTACCCAAGAGGTGTGTGCAGCTTCTTCTATTGCTTTGTTTGCCAGGACAGTTTTCTATAGCCTTGTTCTTGTGCTCTGAGCACATCAGGCGTTCAATAAACACTGTTGATTGAGTGTCATTACATCTGCTGTGAATGACAATGAATCTGACAGGCCTGCTTCCAGAGATGCTGTGGCAGCTTTCCATAAAGGATAAAGGCATCACAGTGAGTAACCTGGGACTGCAGGGTTAAAGCCCTGTGTGGCAGATTAGCTGTGACTTCACAAGACCAGAGTGTGTTGGGGAAAGATCTCATGAAGGGTGTCAGTCTAGAATATAGATCCACTGTTGGGTGTTGTAATAGGAGCGGTGGGCTGTGTCCCGCCACCCAGCTAGCTTTACCCAAAATAATTACACGGATACTGTATTCTTTTAAATACTGCTTGGCCCATTTCTATCTAGCCTCTTCTAGGCTAATTCTCACATATTAATTTAGCCCATTTCTAATCATCTGTGTAGCGCCCCTAGGCGCGCTTACCAGGAAGATTCTAGCCTACGTCCATCCTGGGTCGGAGCTTCATCTCGTGCGCCAGAGAGAAGAGCTCTCCCGTCCGCCCTGGAGATGGGAGCATGTCATCTCTGTCTGAGGCGTCTTACCTCACTTCCTCTTCCTCCCAGCATTCTGCTCTGTTTACTCCACCCACCTAAGTTCTAAGTTATGAGCCCAAACAGTTTGTTTATTACTCAACCAATGAAATCAACCAATTGATATATGACACTCCCACATCAGTTGGGACAGGTATAAACACTGTTTGTGATGTGAACTATGCCTAAGCTTTCACCAGAATACAGTTCTTGGAAAGAGGATGTGGCCAGAAGTGGCTTTCTTGAGCTAAAAATCATTTTCTGCCCTGTGCATTGCTCACAGTAGAAACTGAAATTGTCTTGTCAAGTGTGCCATAGGGAAGACGACAGCAATGGGAAGTCAGCTCTTACTTCACAATTCTTCGTGTCTGTCTAACACTGTCATAACAATTTTCTAGAAAGCAGGTCAGATTATGTCACAATTCTGCTTGAACACTTTACTGGTCTCTATTGCTGAAAGCATCACAGTCAGGGTTTTGAGCACAGCCCATTATGGCTTCAGAGGATGGATCCTTGCTGGCTTTCCCTAAATCTTCATCTGACATGGTTCTATGGAAAATAATACATCACTCATCTGTCATTTACATTTCGTTGTAGTTTTCCATATACTCCATGCACTTGAACTCATTTTATAACTAAAGTCACGATGCACAAAATAGGCCCAATTGGTGACTTTCTAATCTTAATCTGACGTTCCCTTGTGAGCACCAATAACACCATAAACAGGAAATTCTCATCTCGATCTCTTGTGATGGTTTTCCAGGAAAACACAGATGCACAGTAACTGTAAAGTTATTTCTATGCTACATATATAGTACATGTAAGAAACACAAATTAACTTCATGTCTAGACTTAGGTTCTATCCCTGAAGATAGCTTATTATGTATAGGCAAATATTTCAAAATCTAAAAAAAATACTTTTGAAATCTTAAATACCAATAATGATACACAAACTTATTAATGTATCACTATGTCTGGTTCTGTTTGTTTATTTTAAGACAGGGTTTCTTCGGTCACAGGCTGAGCTCAACCTCACTATGTGATGTGAGATTCCTCTCTGTATACGATGAATACACACACACATACATAGCCATTTGTCCATAATTAATCATCAGATGGATTTAATGTGAAGTTCAAGTGACTTTCAGGAATTCTGAGGACATTTGTGTGTTCACTATTTTGACATTTTCAGTCTATGAAACCGGTATATTCTTTTCTCATTTCACCCCTCACTAATTAAACATAGTGTATTACTTTCATGTAGAAGTGTTATATTCCCTGGAGACTTTTTCCCCTCGTATCAAGGTTTTGTTTTTTTATTTTGATGTTATGGCTACAGCTTATTCAAATTTATCAGTTCATATAAAATATACATAAAGCTAATTCTCATGAATAATATATTTTATATTCTACTAATTTAAAATTTAATCTTTAATTGTATTTGTAACTATAGAATTGTGATTGTATAAAACACAATTTTAGTTATTTTTAATTTATTATTAATTTATTTGTTTTATTTTCTGACCATAGCTTTCCCTTCCTCCACTCACCTTGGCCCCTCCCTCCATCCCACCCCTGCCTCATCTCCCCCCATCCAGATTCACTCCTCCCTGGCATCCAATGGATGTAAACAAAACATGGCATATCAAGCTGAAGTAAGACTAAGCACCTTGCCTTTTAGTAAAGCTAGGCAAGGCAACCCAGTATATGGTTTGGATAGGTGCCCAAAAGCCATCAAAAGAGTGAAACAGCCCCTGCTCTCAATGATAGGAATCCCACAAGAAGCCCAAGTTATACAACTGACACATGGTATGGGAGTCCCCTCTGTGAGCTGTGATTACCATTAATGAATAAAGAAATTGCCTTGGCCTGTTGATAGGGCAGAACTTAGATGTCCGGGAATAACCGGACTGAATTTTGGGAGAAGGAAGGCAGAGAGCGACGCCATGGAGCCACCAGAGTCAGACATCCCGAATCTTTGCTGGTAAGCCACTGCCACATGGCGGTATACAGACAAATAGAAATGGGTTCAATTAACATAAGAATTAGTCAATAAGAAGCTAGAGCTAAAGGGCCAAGCAGTGTTTTAATTAATACAGTTTCTGTGTGGTTATTTCTGGGCTAAGCTAGCCAGGTGGCCCTGATGAACAAGCAGGCCCTTCTTCCATAGACACAAATATGTAGAAGGCCTAGGTCAGTCCCATACATGCTCGCTGGTTGTCGGTTCTGTCTCACTGAACTCCTAAGAGCCCAGGTTAGTTGATTCTGTGAATTTTCTTGGTGCTCTTGACCCTTCTTGTTCCTATAGTCTTTCCTCCCTCTCTTCAGCAGGGTTCCCTGAGCTCAGTCTAATATATAACAATTTTGAAGTGAGAAGAATATTATTTATTTTAGGTATCTGAGTATTCTTTGTGTGTGTGTGTGTGTGTGTGTGTGTGTGTGTGTGTGTGTGTCTGAGTATTCTTATCAATATCTTTTTAAGTTGTTAGATCACAGGTTGGTTAGAATGATGAAAATTCAGAAAATGAATTTTCTCTTGTACAGACCAAATAGAAACACTCCCTATTAAAGATTAATAATGATCCACAAACTTCTCTCTGTGTATAACTTGTACTTTGCCTTTTATTTTTAGCTAATACCCACATAGGACTGATCTATATCTTATCCTATATGATAACTATTTGGATTATAAAGGCAAATATTATGGCCTTATTTACTTCCACCTCTTATCTTTGGGCTTAATGTCTTATCCTATGTTCCACTAAAAGTGGCTTCAGGTCACACAACCTGTAAATCACTTATCCTGAATGTGCACCCACATGCAGTTCATATTCATCAGAGTGCCACTTGTCATTTCAGTTACAGGTTGATTTTACTTTTCTACCCCATCAACACAAAGTGTAAGCTGCCATCAGCCATCATCATCTCTGTGCTGGGTGTGCAGAGAGGAGCTTTCAAACTGGTGTTTGCATTGTTGATTTTGCTACTGTAATTCTTTAATTTTTCCAGCATCGTGGCCTAACTTTGACAGCAATAGAGACCTGCATTTCAGGTGTGTAATCAGGCTAACTAAGCTTGAAAGAGAAGATTAGCCCTACATGCTCTCTACCTGGTTTGATTTCCCTGAAGAAAAGCTTACCCTAGCAAATTAAAATTAGCCTCATAAAATTGAATTGTTAGCATAGAATTAGGAAAAAGAAAATTAGTTCAGCATTTCAATATTTAACTCCATCTGGATTTTAAGAAGATTCTTTGTCAATGAGAATAGAGATGTATACACCATAAGAAATAAGCAGGCTGTATCTTTCTGCTAATGCACATATTCTTTCCACAGAAATGCATGGAGGAAGGAAAATCTCCCATTGATTGTATAATAGTCTGCTATTTTCCCCCATGTTGTATTATTTATTTCCCAATTTCTTATTTTTAAAAACCATTCTGTTTAGCTTCACAAATTGTGCTCTAAAGAAATGGTGGCTGTTATAGTTCAGCTTTTATAGAAAAGTCTCACCTGGTTTCCAAATTTTGAGAAAGTTCCTCTTTACTACCTCATGAAGTTATGAGGTTAGTGATAATGAAACTTGCAACAATGTGATCATATTCCTATGTTCTACTCTTGCAGTGAACTTTCTTCCTTTTTTCTCTGTTATTATTTAAGGAAGACATGATGGATTCTAGACACTTGAATAATAAGAGTCAAGTGGATTACTATAACCTTTTGGGTGACCTGATGTTCCACAGGAGCCACTGAGATCTCAGATGGGACCCACTCTACCTACAAATCATTATAGCTAATACAAATGGTCTCATCTCTCCAAACTCCTATTTTATCCCTGTCTTTTAAAAGATATGTTCCTTTATAATTATAAGCACTTGCTTCTAAAGACTATGAAGAATCAAGAATTAATGAAGAGCAGAGAAGTACTTTAAAAGTTTAAACAAGGCAGGGAACCCTGACTGCTCTTTGGACTGGAGAGGGAGGGGGAGGGGAGTGGGGCGTCGGGAGTGAGGGAGGGGGAGGGAAAAGGGAGGAGGGGAGGAGGCAGAAATTTTTAATTAAAAAAATTTAATAAAAAAAGTTTAAAAGTCTCATGATTTCTACAAATATCCAAAGAGAAATTTTACTGAACATTCTCTCTTAGTATAAAATAACACCTACATTTTTAAAGTTTGTTTGAAAACAAAAAAAAAAATGACAACATTGCTTGACCTTATATATTGGCTAAATTGTACCTTCTCTGACTTACTTGGGCAACAGTTACATGTGTTGTAATGTCTCTACAGATTTTCTTAAGAGAACAATATAAAAAGATGTAGAAGGAGCAATCTTTTTAATGCAACTATTTTCAAGATATGAATACAAACTAGAGAGGAAGGTGAAGATGAGAAGCAACACGATAAGGAAAATGTGTATCTTTTTAAAAGCTAATTGTAATGATAATTACATTCTGCTTTGGAAGTACAGGGATGATTTTGGCTCTTACAATGGATTTGTCCAAAGAAATAAAGTAGATTGGGCTATTCAATAGTGTCTGAATTGTTCATTATGTTAAGAATGGAAAGCAATCTTGTAAAATGTCATCTTTTGCATTTATTTTAATTTTCTGGGAACGTTTATGCCAACTAAATGTAAAAATTTCCTGATATCACTCCTACCTCATTAAAGAGGAAAATTACTATGTGTAAATGCATTTGACAAATAGTCATGTTATTTAAATAATTATCACACTGTCTTTTTCAGTGGAGACACAGAAAAGAAAAATCAAGTAAAGAAGAAATAGAGAAATTCAAGATATTTGTCAAGGACAGAGAAATAAGGCAGAAAAAAATCTGAAAATTTTATTCCCTGTTGCGAATAAAATCTACACACAGAGCACGTCTTCATTGGAAGCATCCTGCACTACTGTGTCATTGTCACACTTCGATAACCAAACCAAACCAAGCAAAACAAAAGATACCCTGGTGTTAATGACAAGAATAAGTAGATTCCTGCAGTAGAGTTTTTGTCCCATGGAGTTTGTGTAACTCCAATCTGTTACAGTCATCTGAATAATGTCCACCTGTTTTGTCGGCTTATCTTGAATACTGTGTTGGTTCTCTTGGAATTGGCAAGTACCTGCCTAGAAATTCATTTTCACTTGGGCTACAGGTTCAACACAGTTCTTCTCTACTACGGCCTGTGTGCCCTGTTTGGCTTAAACTTTTGGAAGTCATTCCCGGCCTAAACCTTAGCCTGAAAAATAAACCTGTCTCCTGTTTCCAAGCTGGGCTCTCAACACTCTTCTACTTTGTTCTCATCCTTCATGATGGTCATTTGCCCTCTTTTCTTAAGCCATTGTGTAATAATTCTATGCCTGGGGACTTTGGGTTGAAGTTACTCTAAGACTTTGCAAGCATGTTTGACTTGGATGCTCAGAACCACGAAGAAAACTGTGAGATCATGTGAGGAATCTTCTTTAAGAAAGACAGGAAGTCTAAGTACAGATAAGGACAGAAGAGATGAGACGAAGAATATTACAATCTAAAATTCATTAATGTATTAGTTTAACAGGAGAAGTATGTGGATAAGGCATAATATCCTGCAATGAGTTGAAATCCAAGAGAGAAACTGAATTATAAAGGAAATTTTCTTCAGTGTGCTGTAAGTTGTTTAAGGAGAAAGCCATTTTCAAAGACATTATAGAGCATAAATAGATGGATTTCATTTGAGAAGAAGAATATATACATATATAGATTAGCCTGGTGACTTTTAACATTTTCAAGTTAAAACAAGCTACCCTCATAGATTAGATTCTCGTTCTGTTTGTTTATTCTTTCAGCGATGTAAATGAACAATAGGCTGGGACTGTGGCTTGGGGTACACAGGAGAAAATAATTAGAATTTGAAAATCTGACAGTGCAGATATAGAGCACATATGTTCCCCATATCAGTAAAATAGAAGCCCAAACAAGATCTTGGGTAATTCCAAATAATTGTGCTATGTATCCAACATGTAGTTTATAAAAACAAAACACTTAAAGGCCTCCTAACATGAATATTAATTATATATAATTGGATGCACTAAGAGTAGGTCATTAAGTGATGATTATACTATGATATTTGGTGTTCTAGTGGCACTGGTAATAGGGAACTACATTTACTTCCAAAGGGAGAAAAGATCATTAAAAATTTTAATTTGTTTCTCAAAAGTTCAATTATAACATGTTTAACACACTGGACATTAACCTTGAGGGATTTAACACAATTATGGTACTACTCCAAACTACTTTGCTCTTTTGCATTCATTTTCTTAAGAGACTGGGCATTTGTAATTGCTTTAAGTCCATTCTGGCCTCTTAAATGTTTTCGCAGTGCCTTGTTATCATTTCTTATATTTGTTCTCCTTCTTAGATGCTTTATAAGAGTACTTAAAATGAAATAGAACTGTTTTCCTTGATAGAATGACTTTTCCAATGTGATGCAGTAGACACCTACTTACCTACTTAGGCTTATCCTGGTCTCCAATGCATTGGCCGTTTGCGTGTGCAATCATCTATCCATTGCCTTAAGTGACACTGTATAATCACAATGTTTTATAGATTTCAGATGCTGATATTCACTATGTGATTTTGAAATCTAACCAGCCCCATAGATGTGTAGCCCTATTATGTTGACATGTTCTAAAGGGATCTCTGTATATCAATAAAATAATCATTATTATGACCCAGTTCTTATTGCTAATATAAAAATATAAAAAATAAAACCTCAGAAAATTTCATTTTTATCCCCACATTTCATTTATACATACATACTATTCATAGGTTTTCATTGAAATATACTTGCCTATATTTTGACACTCTCAGAAAGTCCAGTAGGCCAGTATGCTTGGACTTTGAGTTTATACTAACAGAATCTATCTTATAAAGTTAAAATGAGGATAGATATAATGTTCTTATAAGTGAAATAAATATACTAACGATGAAGAAACATATGAGATACATATATGGACTAATTAGCAAATAAATATAAAGTAATGGTTAAATTATTTATACTGGATGAAATAACTCAAGAAATGCATATAAATTCATATAAGATCTAGATGAGTGATCAAATAAGCATTTATTGGTTAATGTTTATATTTAAGTAGCATGCAAAGCCTCATTTAGTAGGAGGGATTGAACTTAAAAAGGAAGTGATCATATGTTACATTGTTAAATTGATATTCAGCTAATTTGCTATTTGAGGTGTATATTTAATGACCTTGCATAGAACTGATTAATTTCTGCATGAGGAATCTAACTGAAGTGAATTCAAGAGACGTTAGAGCAAATAGGGTACGGTAAAGCAAAATTTCCGAAGACTATGCTATTGCTCCATTGGAAAAACCAGAGGTCTGTGAAGTTTTTACCATTTTAGTTTGTAAAGATAGAAGCTTCCAGAATATATTTATACATTGGCAACAACAGACTGTCATCATACAGAAAACTATATGAACATTATTCATAATTCACATAGAAAAATAGGCATAAAATGTATTAAACCTTAAAACATCGAAAACTTAAACTCAGTGATGAAAATAGAGGGAAAGGTTTATCAACATTTTATGATAATCACTCCAAAGCTACAGGCAACAAAAGAAAACTACATAAGTGATATTCCAACAGACTAAAAGTTTCACACATAAGAAATGGTTAATAGCTTGAAAATAAAAGGGACCAATCAGAATAAAGAATTTAGAAATCAAATATTTGCTAATATCAGGAATGTATTAGGTATTAAAACTTCAATAAAAGAAGCAAATTGTTTTATTTTTTCAAAATAGACAAAGGAACAAAATAGCCATTTCTCAGAAGAGACATATAAACCATCAACTATTACATGGAAAAAAATACCCATCCTTGCCAATCACTCAAGAAATGTACATCCATAATATGATGCTGCATCTTATGAATTCTGAAGGGTGTTATGAAAAAATGAAAGATGGAAGATACTGGCAAGGATATAGAACAAGGGAACATCTTGCTATTTAATAGTTGAAAACTAAATTACTGAAGTCATAGAGGAAAGAGTGTACAGGCTTGTCAGAAAAAAAGCACATATGTAGTAATAGGAGCCGTGGGCTGTGTCCCACCACCCAGTTAGCTTTACCCGAGATAATTACACGGACACTGTATTCTTTTAATCACTGCTTGGCCCATTCTCTTCTAGGCTAACTCTCGCACCTGGACTAGCCCATTTCTAATCATCTGTGTGTAGCACCCCAAGGTGCGCTTACCGGGAAGATTCTAGCCTACGTCCATCCTGGGTCGGAGCTTCATCGGGTGTGCCTCAGAGAGCAGAGCTCTCACCTCTGCCCGCAAGAGTGGAGCATCTTGTGTCTCTCTGAGGCGTCTGCTCTTGAGAGGAGAGCTGTCGAGTCTCTGAGCTCACTTCCTCTTCCTCCCAGAGTTCTGTTCTGTTTACTCCTCCCATCTACGTTCTAACCTATCAGGGCAAGCAGCTTCTTTATTTAATCAACCAATGACCTTCCTCCATCACACATAGAATTGCAACAGGTTCCAGAAGCCCCCAAACAATTATGAAATCTATATTTTGAGGAAAAATTTGCATGTTCATAACTATTGCAGCAACCTGATGTTAGCCAGCACACGGAAGTGATATAAATGGTTTCCACCATCTATATACACTGCCATTTATTTAATCATCATATAAATTTAGATAAAGAATACTAACTGATATCAGCCAGGCACAGAAAGACAAATTGTGCAAGGTGTCACTTATTTACGGAGTATTTTAAAAAGTGTCACAGAAATACAGAGCAGATTTTAGTTGGTGGAGTCTGGAAGTCTGAAGAAGAACAAGGCAAAGAGAGATGTTAGCAATTTTAGTGGGAGAGTATGTTTCAGTTGGTAAAAGGAGCAAATTCTAGCCACTTTGTGCACAACGTAGTGACTGTTTTCAATAACAGTGCATCACATACACTGAACTGTTAAATAATACATTTTAAATATTCCAACCCAGAAAAGAGAGATGTGCATAGAATGATAGGCCTCACAATCAGTCTAATTGAAGCATTCTATCTAATTACAATGAGACAAAATCTATGAAACTAACATAATCCAAGGTACATTAGGAACTCAATAAATGTTGAATAAAAAGAACTCTGCTGTAGCAAGTACATCAAAAGCCTACGGCTATACAATATAATTACTGATATTCCATTTGAATATAGACAAACATATGAACAAATATGATTTCAATTGTTTCATGGTTATCTTTTTCTTGTTAAAATTAATTAGCCATTACTAAAACAATTTTAATGGAAAGTAAATTACAGCACATTGAGTTTGTGCTTGAATCTATGAATTATTTGTGCATTTATGTAACTTATTCAGCATATATTTTACAAATGACTCTATAGAAATTTTTTAAGCTGAAGAGAAGCAAACCTGTAAGTACACAGAAAGGGACCTCTTACACTTCATTCCTTATACTAATAGAACTTGATGTGTTTTAGAGATCTTTTATATAAAAACGTCAACTACTCTGATGTGCTATGAAACCATTCTTTGGCTTTGAGCTCTGAACACAGAATTGATGTTCTCATATTAATTGCAGCCAGGATCTAGGTAAAGGGCTGAAGCCAGAAGAACCTCAAGACCTTCATCCCTGACACTCTCAACTGGTGATGCTTGACGTTCAGCCTTAAATAGGTGTACAGTCAATTTTATGTAATGCTGTAGTAGAATCTTTGATATCTCCTTCAAAAGGACTTTTGTCGGTGAACCAAATCTGGGAAAACACTGACCCGGAATGCCAACAATATGACTCCTCAGGGTGAGCTGTCAAACTAGAACTCTTCCTGTTAATGTCAAAGCAGCACCCAAGAGTGGTTGATTTCAACAAGTCTCAAGTCAATGAAGTCAGGAGTAGTTGATTTAAACAACTCTCCTAAAGTCAATGCTGACTTTGTTGAAGAAGTTATTGAAAATATGCTTTCTCCTAACATTTTTATGAGTCACTTTAAGATGGCTCTGCTGTGGAAGTCAGAAAATGTTACGAGTCGGGACTTGCTTAGGCACTCTCATCAGACAAATAGGACATTTCTGGGAGAGCTCTTCATCCTTCATGGTTTTGCCAAGGATGTCTTTTTGAGAAATCTAGTCATTTTATACATTTGAAGGTAAAATAAGCTTTTGCGCAATTATTTTTATTTTCACGACTATGACTCAAAATTAACTTCTAATTATTATTAAAATTGTATGAATTGGAATATTATCAATATGAATAGCCCCTACTTTTACATGGAAGATATGCCTTAATTTGCCCATGCTTATTAAAATTTATCATTGACGTTGAAGAAATTATTTTCAACACTGAGACAAGAAATTTCTTTAGCGTTATGCTGGTCATTAAGGCTGATGAATAAAATTGCAAATAATTTTGATGAGTCTGATTTTAGATGAGCATCTTTAGAGTATCAATTCTGAATACCATCGTTTTGAAGAGACAGCAAGGCTCAAAGGATTTAAACCTTTGGGATCAGGGGTAAATTCTGTTTTGTAGTTTCCTTGTTCTCTTAGTTCACATCCTTAGGATTCATTTAACTGCACCTGTTTTTCTTTTTAATTCCTTCCCTTTTTCTTTCATTTTGCTTTCCATTCTTTTCTTGTCAAATCTTTGAAACATCTTTTAAATGAAGTGATTTTTTGAGAGTTATTTAAAATCAATATTTATAAATCTATGTCTAAATAAATGGATTAAGAAATATAAATCTACATCAAATAGTTTCACTTTCTAAGAGTTAAAACTCAAAAGTATTTCTAAATCTTAGTCAATAATATATTCATTACAACATAATAGAGTAGAATATAAAATAATACATAGCTTAATTTTTAACTCTGTACCATTGTAAAGCTACCACTGTTTCTTTAGGAAAGTCAATTGTCTGTGTAAAATATAACTGATAAGCACTCCCTGAATATGTTTCCATAAATCTATGTTAAATATTTATAAAAATCAACTATATGGATAGATAGATAGATAGATAGATAGATAGATAGATAGATGATAGATAGATAGTATTTATTGTTTCTTATGGTATTTTGTTGAAAACAAACAGTTTCTGGACCTCTACTCTGATGTTTACCATTAAAGTACTGAAAACAATGCATGTTAAATGTTGGAGGTTTAATAAACATTTTTGTCTGCAGGCCAGAAGAGAGCACCAGACCTCATTACAGGTGGTTGTGAGCCACCATGTGGTTGCCGGGAATTGAACTCAGGACCTTTGGAAGAGCAGGCAATGCTCTTAACCGCTGAGCCATCTCTCCAGCCCTTAATAAACATTTTTGAAAGTTAAATGTTTTATACCTCAGCATGGTCATTAAACTCTTAAACAGAAAAAAACAAGCAATAAAATGTGACATTTATTAGAAAAAATATGCATATCAGTACTGAAGTAATTTGAATATGAATATAGAAACAATATTTCCAGGAAACAGACATTAATAGCTTTTAATTAGAATACATCAAAAAGAAAAAACAAATGAAGGAAGCAAGTTATTGGACTTATAAAGAGCAAATACTAATTTATTCTAAGTTGTTACTGTCAATGCAATTTGCAGCAGTGGACAAATTAGTGTTAATTGAATTAGAAAAGAAACACATGTAAGAAGCAACTTGTCCTGTTATGAACAGTGAGTAGATATGAAAAGGTAGCTTTAAATTATTTAATGCAATTTAGTGCTAAATAATACATATATTGACGTAAAATGGAATAAATTCGGTATGTCCTTAATGCTTCATTCTTCTTCCCCAATTTTCATTATGCAAACAATTCAAGATGCAGTCAAGTTGAATGAAACTTTTAATTAGCCAGCGTCTACCACTCAAATTTTTAGCAATGCCATTTTACTATGCTTGCTCCAACATGCTCGCTCCCCTATTTTGTCTTTGTGTTGATTGTGTCCACCTGAAATTATGATATGTTTGTATGTGTATGCAGCATAAAATTTGATTAAGGTACTGAATGCTACTATCTACTCCAGTGAGCTATGTCATTATCCTTCCAGTTAACATCCTTGTCTTACTTACTTATCACAACTATTGTTGTGATAAAATATTAGGACCATAAGCAACTTGGGGAGGAAAGGGTTAATATTGCTTATACTTCCAAAAGACAGCCCATCACTGTCAGAGGCCATGCCAGGCCATTGGTGTGCAGTCTCAATAGCAGTGCAAACCCCAAAGCTGAAGGAGTCAAGAAGAGAGGCTGAGCCTTAGCATCATGTTTCAGGGTAACTGATGGGAGCTCAGGAGAGGCTATGGTTCAAGCTGCAGTGGAGTCCTGAACATTTTGCGGTTCCTGTACTATATGGGGAACTCCAAGGGCATCTGTAAAGTAGAGCTGGCACAATCCGAGGAGAAAGGTTACATTTGCTGTGGGTAACTATCCAAGCTCTTTGGTGCAACCCAGAAAATTGTCAATGAATTTTAGACATTGGATTCTGAGTTATTTACACAACTGAAGATTGGTTTTACTTTGATTTGACTGTGGTTGTATATTGGCTTTTTCCACTTTGAATAAAGTAGTACTTAATTTTGATTTTATAGGAGCCCATAGTTAAGAGAGTACATATTTTAGAGAGCCCCTGAGTATGTTGAAGAGACTGAACTTTTGAGGTGTTTGAAGTTTTAAAAACTGTGGGACATTTAAAGTTTGTAATATATTGTATATTCTACCACAATCTTTATTAGTCAGGTTTCTCTAGAGAATCAGAATTGATAGAATCTATATACATTAAAATGACTTTATTAGAGGGGCTTACAGACGGTGGCCTAGAGACTTCAACAATAGCTGTTTCTTCACGGAAAGGGCAAGAATCCCGTAGTTGTTCAGTTCACAAACATAGATGTTTAATGAAATTAAGTGATTGTAGGTCACATCTTTTAACATATTTAATAACTCCTAGTTTTGATTGTCATTTGAACAATCAATTATATTAAAAATTATTTAAGCATTTATAGTCTTTGAATTATATTGGTTGAATATTTAAAAAATATTTTTAATATTACTGAAGCATTGTCTAAACATAGTCACAATATTTGCCACTGATTGAGGCTTAGTCTTTTCAGTAAAGCTCTTACCTGGATAATATATAATGAGTTAAAAATCTGGAATAATTTCTTATTTAACTGTCAAGTGTGTATGCTTTGCTTATGAATGCACACATGGCACAAACTGTACTGAGAGAGTTTGTGGAAGCATGCTTACAAGAACATAAATATTCCTATTAAAAACTTACATTCAACATGTAACTTATTCTAATAAGTTCTAAAATATTATTTAGATGTTTAATTTCCTTTTTTCATACATTGTGGGGAAATGAATGAATAACTCATTTTCCTTTAGATCCTTCTATCTTGTAATATCACTTTTATTTCAGAGAAAGAGACAATTTTTAATTTAGCATAATATTCTTAGGGATCAGAGCCTAAGTTTATTTAATAGAGAAGAGAGATTTCTTTGGAGGCTGCTCACTTTTTAAAAATGGCAATAGACTATCTGGGAAAAAATTGTTAAGATACAGGATTGATTCAAATTTATTCAAGAATAGTGTTTATATCTATTAAGTCTTGTAATATTATGTATATGGATGTAAAGAACCCTTTCATCAGGATAGCCATATGTAGAAAGCATGTGATGTTACGTCATTTGCTATGACATATTTGAAAAATTGGTTTATGCTTTTCAACACCTCTGCCTGCTCTGTCCACAGTGACAAGTTCCCCTGGGATTGCAATTTTGGGTTTGGCATCTCAAAGCTTATAATTAATTGTATTAGAGAGAGAAGAGTTTATTCATTTATATCTCCCTGGACGAAGGACCTCGCTCACAGAAAAAAAATGTGTTTATCTGAAACAAAGCTACTGGCTATAAAGTGTGTTGTACTATGGAAGTTTGTGGATAACAGTTTTGTTGTAAATTTCGGTCTTTATAGAAAGCATATATGCACTTCAGGCTCTTACTTTCTTCATCTGTTTTAAACTAAAAACATGTCCAAAAGGCATAAAATAGGTGTTGGTGTCAGTATTTATTTCGTACTTCAAGGGGTTAGTGATATATTGGGACTTTTACTTCCCACCTTACTGTTGTTCTCACTTTTGTCTGTCTTAATGTGTTATATATAAACATACAATAAAGAGCATATATCACACAACATATAACACATAAAACTAATAACATATATTATCTATACATTATAAATATATGATTTTGATTTTTTAAGCAGGTGCCCTGTAGGTAATATATGTACCCTTGTATTACACGTTTTCTACAAATCTTACACTCACTTTTTCTCTGCTGAAACTTAAGAAGCTTTAATGCCACTCTTGCACTAGACTGAAAAGATAGAGTTAGTCAGTCTGTCACTCGTGAGCTAAATGGCTTGCTTAATCTTTCTCCCCTACATTTTTGACATGGAAAGCAGTAAGAGGTGACATGGAAGGGCCAAGAAATGGAGTTTGAGATACATTGGTCCTTTGGTGGCCATGAAACGACGTTGTTTTTTAGATGCCCTAACGTCCTCCAAGGGAACTTCTCAGAACAGAACAGCGCACTCGCATGGTCTCCTGTTAACGCAAGCAACTCTTGAGAAGATCTAGTCAAAGTAAGTTACTTTTTGAGATTTTGATGGTTAAGGATAAATGTGAGCTGTTAGGACATTTCAACCAATGCAATGTGGAAATTAGCTTTATCAGTATGCACATTAGCACAAAAGGAAAAGAAAACTGCTTGAAGCATTTTGAAAGCCAGCAATATCTATTTGGATAAAATAAGAACTATAGAAACACATTAATAACTACTACAGGTTGGTCCTCATTCTATTAATATTATTTATCTAATATACTTGACTTATAATGCATGTCTATGCATGAATAAATTTTACATGTACAAAATGACTATGTGAAGCAGTTATTACTGTGACTTAAATATATTTTAACCAATAATTTTATTTAAAGTTTTAACTTTCAGAAGGTATGAGTTATTAAAATTTTACATTCTACATGTGCAGTCATGGTAGAGAAGGCAAAGACAATGTAGATGTGAACACTTTAAAGTTTACTAAACCAAAATAACTGTATGCTTTAAAAAGACACACTTTGGTAATCTGTAGGATTCCTTAGTGTGTGGTTTCCAATTAGCAATGAATATAGATGTATGTGATGGCAAAATATTCCCATTTTAAGCCCAAGTCTCACTTCTATTGAGTAATGTCTTGGAAGAAATTCAGATAAGCTAATAAGAGTGTGAGTCATCCTCACACATGATAATCAGATGTTAAAAAGCAACTCCCATTTTCTATAGCATCCCCTTCTGCAATATGCAGTCTCTGGGCACTTTAGAATTAAAGTTCACAAACTTGATGAGCCAGGCCAATCAGCAGCCCATCTATACGCAAGTCAGAGCTATGCCTTCCCCGATGCTGCTTTCAGGTCTCAGGGCCATTTTGATGAAGCTCCGTGTAATGTTGTTACAGATCATGGCTGACAACTGAGTTTATGGGAACAAAAATGAAAGTGAGTACTATTGAGTCCTTTGAGGAAATACGTGTATGTATCCAGCCTTTAAAAATAAAAGAACATTTATTTTGATGTGTTTTTAAGGTGACAAAGGACTGTTAGATGCACCATATTCAATTTTTTAAAACAGAAAAAAAAATGATAAAGTACTTGATTCATTTCACCAAAATAACTTTAGATTTCTGAGAGGAATGAAAAAAATAGAAGAGTCATAATCTAGTGGACTTGTAAAACTATTTTAATTTTTACTCAAAATCTGAGATATAGCCGTTAGCCCTTATGTTACATTCTT
Source organism: Microtus ochrogaster (assembly GCF_000317375.1). NCBI lineage: Eukaryota > Metazoa > Chordata > Mammalia > Rodentia > Cricetidae > Microtus > Microtus ochrogaster. The sequence goes on from NC_022027.1 coordinate 19,636,062, forward strand.
AAAATTAAGACAATTATTCATGAAAAGAAGAAAAACAGAAGTGATCAGAGCTCAACTTTCAGGGGAAATTCCAGTAGGGTAGTTCCAAGAGTATAGCACTTCCCCAACAAGGCCAATGATATTTATTTCCATGTCTCTTTATTTCATAAAAATATAAATATCATTACTTATCAGAAATAAGTTTATTAAAATTAATTTTTCCTTTCCAAACAACATGGTATCTTTTTTGAAGAAAGAGTCCTCAGTAGTGACAGCAACTCATAAAACTGCCCTGCAGTTTTACTTATTATTTCAGTTAACATTTTATTTGGATTTAAAGAATACTTATCACTTACTCCTGGTATCTGCTATCTGCTATAACAAATGTAAGTGGTTAACATAGCTGAGTGAAGACAGACTTAGTGCTTTATATCCTCATTTACCTGCGAGAGAGGGGCTGAAATAAGGGCTTACATACACGTCTTACATAAAAAAGACCCAGCTATAGAAGAGGACTAACAAGTGTTGAGAATGAAGATCTGCTATGTAAATTCCAGTTAAACAAAAAGCACTGTCTTTGACATGAACTATTATTCATAAGCTAGTGTAGTCTGACTCATGAAAATTGTCAAAGCTGTATGTCATCATCATGTGGCAACAAAAATACAGGGCTATGTCATTTTCACCAGTAGAGAGGAAAGACTGAGCGGAAATGGGAAGTGCCTGCCTGCGAATGTCGTACAGGCAGCCATTGGCATACACTTCCAGTTGATATTGACATACATTGCAGAAGGAAGCATTATAATGTTACATTAGTAAACATTATAATGTGACATTTCCAAATGAAACAACATCAACAACAGCCAAAACATAGAATAAAGAAAAAATAGCAAAAGACCCCATGGTAATGAATTTTGTTCGTACCAAAAATACAGTTGGGAGCCCTAAGGAATCCCCAGCATGAAGCAACAGTGTAAATGACTTCCATGCTGGGTCCATGTACACACTCTTCAGTGCAAAGATCCTCTGAGTGGACACTGACAGACAGCTCTGGTGTACTGAATATGTCTTGGGGCTTTCTTACCTACTCACACCATAAATGACAGCGGCCCGTTCTACCACTGCCATGAGCTGGCTGGATAATATTGTTGAAAGCACTTAAGACACTGAGATGTTTTCATAATAAGCAGTTTCTCCCTAAAATGCTTTGTTTCTCGATGAGTTAGAATGAATGTTAGGTCACCTCCTTGGTTAGTAGAATAATTTTTTTACGTCTTGTCTTTCCAATGTAGGTTGAACAGCGACTGAAATATCTTTCCCCTTTTGAACTCATTTCCCTTCTTTTCCCTAAGATGGACCCTATGTAAACCTAAAAACACATGACAACTTAATATACAAGCCTTCTCAAAGTGCAAAATATGATACAATTTCATAGGCTTCATGTACACACAGCATTTTATACAATACAGTACAGATTTCTGCTCATAAATTACCCTCACTTACACATCTACTTTCAAAGATCTGGCCACTTATAGTGACCCCAAAAATTATTACAGTTAATACAATTGAACTTTATGAGTCTCCAGACCAAAATAAAGTTGATCTCACACCCAACCTCATATATACATATTTTAAAATGTTCTTTAAATGCTTGGGTATACATAAACAAATATCTTAAATACAGACAAATTTGTCTAGATAGAAGACTCAATAATTACAGTTTGATTTCTGGTTTGCACACATTGTACACAATATTAAAAAAATATAACTTGTTTGATGATTTATTTATTTCTGTAATGTCTGTTCATCCTGCAACTCTTTAGGAAGGGTTCTTGACCTCTGGAGAACCACACTAAGTTCCTCAATGACCTTTGATGGCAGCTTATGATCGTGGTCTAACGTTGTCTTGCTGTTCCTGTCCTCAGTCTTCTTCGGAGTCTTTGGACCTTTATAGCCCTTTGGTAGACTGTGGGGGATCTCTGCCTCTGTGTCCTCCAAGCAGTTGAAACTACGATGTTTTCTGGCGCGATTTCTAAGTTTATCATCTTTGTGCTCCAAGCAGTGGGCTATGATGGAGGCTCTGTCTTTTAAGCTGGGGTCCACAAAGTCTCGATCATGCTTTTCACACAGTCGCAGCCTTTCAAGTTCTGCTCTTGCGCTCTAAAATTAGTGGAAAATTAAATATGTCACAGTAAAGCAATACTTGAGACAACTGATATTTACAAAATACACTAAGCAAACAGTTGATGCTTCCCATTCTATAGTCCATTGTATTCTATGATGCATACTCGAATTTAATTTTGCTTTAAGCAGCTTGCATGACTGGATTTTGTTGTACTTTTTAACAATTTTAAAATGTTTTATTAAATAAAACAGTTTTAAAAATTAAATATATTTTATTCATATATTCTTCTCCTTTACAAGTCCATGAGATCTTCTCCTACTCCCTGCCTACCCACTTTTAGGTTCTTCCTCAAAAAACAAACCCAAAACACAATATTATTAAAACATAGAAAACAAAATGTATCACCCCAAACTAAAACAAAACAAACCCTATAACACAAATAAACACACACATATAAAACCTGTGTAGTCTATTATTAGTTAGCCAACTACTGATGAACATGAGATCTGTCCCAGAGTGGCTGATGATATACCCAGTGTCACTCCACTGGAGACAAGTGTTCTTGTCCTCTTCCAGCAGATATAAAACAAAGTTCCATTGTTGACGTTTATGTGTCTGGATTTATGTCCATGTCTCTGAACTGTAGCCCTTGATTTCAGAATCACAATATAAGTCATCATAATAGAGATATTAAGAAACAATGTAGCACAGAAATCAGTTAAATTTGTTTTCCAGGCTCACATTTCTCCCAATATGTTTAAGCAGTGGAAGTTTTCCCCATATAACATTTGCTCTGATTCCCCTGTAAACTTTCAAAGTCACTGGAATGTGGTGTATGCATGTGTTAATATTCACTTTTGCATCAGTGGGTTAGAGCATACATTTACTCTATGTACAGAAAGGGCTGGCAGGTCCAAGAGGAGACTGTAAATCACTTTCAATGAATAAAGGGTAGATTCTGAAAGTTAAAAATCATGATCTCTATTGGCTGGGCAATATCTATCTGAGGGAAATCACTTCAGGTTCTCAGAGTATTAGAACTCAGTAAGTATAAGATGCAGCTATCTATCTATCTATCTATCTATCTATCTATCTATCTATCTATCTATCTATCTATCATCTATCTATTTATATGCTATCATCTCTCTCTATGTATTTTTCTATTATATATCCATCTATCTGTCCATCTATTGTCTGTCTATCTATCTATCTATCTATCTATCTATCTATCTATCTATCTATCTATATCTATTGTCTATTATCTACCTATCATCCATCATCCATTTCACAGTGATCCTTCTTACTATCTTTCAACTATCAAACAACAAAAAACATCAAACCAAAACAAACTAATAAATGGACAAAACCTTTGGCTCTCTTAGATGTATAATTTAGGGGCGAAGTATTAAAAAATATGACAGCATTCGTGATTAAGGCAGGAACATGTGGTAGAAGCAACATGTTAAAAGTCAAAGAATGGGAAAGTAAGAAAAGGAGATCACATGAGCTTTACATCTTACAGGATATATGTTATGTGCCCTGCATGTGCCATGCTATGAGGAAAGAAAGACATGAGGAAAAGGGTGTCATTGCATTGGTATTAAATGATGAGGTCATTATTTCAAAAGAGAGATGAAGGAGGCAAAGGTAAGCAGGAGTATGTTATGGAAGGGCCAGTCTGTGTCGTCTTGGTTTAACAGAAATGCAGCTCTTCCCCCAGCTTCATACAGCAGTTCCCATTGCCAAAGCCAGAGCAATGGATGGAGAACGGCTTCTCAGAGCAAATCCTTTACACGTTTTGTCTGGTGCTCATAGATTTCCTTATTAAGCCAGATAATGGAGGTCACCAATATGATCCAATGATGCCAAAAATAAATGATGTGACCAACACATACAAATATGAGTGTGGGAAACTTCTAAATGACTTCACTTGGTGAGCTTCTGCATTAACGAATAATATCCATGTTATGAAATGGATAGTCACACCATGAAGTTTAAGGCCTGAAATAATGTTTGACCTTCTATGATAGAGCTTCCATGGTTTGCATAGCAACACTTGGGTGAGTGGCACGGGAGGTTCGGCTGGCCTGCTTGTTCACTCTCATCACATCAAATGGCCATGGAGTGAAGACACAGAGACAGACTGGGATTCTAATTTACCATTTGCTTTGTTGTTGTTTTAAGTGAGTCATTTTTCTTCATTATTTTTATTTTACAAGTGTTGTTTAGGGATCTCTTGTGAGACAAAATTTTGACAGGGTACCCAGATTATCCTGTATCTGTAGGCTCAAGTCTCCTCTCTACACCCCTCTGAGAGGCTGGAAATACAGGTCCACACTATCATGCCCACTTTGATTATAGTATCAGAGATGAATGAATTATCCCACTGCACTTCCCATGCTCATGACTTTGTCTGAATGTGTATCAGCTGCAAGGCAGACATCACTTTAACAAATCCTCTAGTGCAGCAGAACTTAGTTACCACTAATAACCCTGCAAAGTAGTGGTTACTGCTTCCATACAGGGAAGGAACTGAAAATGCAAAGTTTAGAAAAAGTTCACAATTTATTAGAAGCCAGTGTGCCACAGGTAGTATCAAGATTATAAAATCTTAAATATTTCATTCGCCTCTTCCTAAGAAGTTTCCATGGCCAACAATGTTCATTTCTAGATTTCTTCAGTTGTCTTACTACTTACTAATTTATCAATATAATGTTAGAAGTCTCTAGGAAGACTTCCCTGCCTGGATGAGGCATTCAATAAAACTTCCTTCTAAGAGCACTTAAAAAAAAAATCAAATCAAGTCGGCATTTTCTAGAAAGCCAAGAACTACTCTGAAAAGCAATATTTCCTGCCCATGAGTCATGACATGACTGCATTATTTCTCAAAACACATTGTACATGGTAACTTTAAACTGCTTTCCTTTTTAAACAAAAAGTAAGAAATCTTTGGGCATTTTATTATTATATCTTCTTATATAACTGCTATATAAGAGTATTACTCCAATATAATTCTATAGTAAAGTTCTTAATAATTTGTATGAAAAACTTTATTTTTGATTAATGTTGCTTTTACACTATTTAAAGTAAGTTTTAGTGTTTTTAAAGTATTAGGATATTTAAAAACTCTCTTAGCCAAATTTATTGAATGACAAAAAGGTACAAAACTTGTTTCATTTATTTTAATTACTCATATATTTTCTAGCAATTAATATTTCATAGAATTATTATGAGAAACTCTGATACTTCTTCCTAGTTTTAGTTTATCTGTCTTTTGTTGTTTGTTTTTATCCTAGGCATGTTAAAAATTATATTTAAGGTTTTGAGATTAGGAAATATGTTGTAGATTTATTTACCTATAGCTGATACTGCTTAATGTATTTTTAATCTTAAAATTTTATCTTTTGTTTCTCTATTGGTCACAAGGCAGTGTCAGGAGACACTGGCCACTGAAAAACAAATGCCCACTGTATAATGGCTTCACTGGATCAAGTTGTGATGTCCTGGCCCAAGTGCTAATGACATGTAATCTAGATTTTTGATTGGCTAAGTAGCCCACAGCTCTGCAAAGCAGACTACTATCAAAAGCTCTAGTTATAGAATCAACAGGGTGCAGTCATAGATTCATAGAGATTTAATTTTTCATTTTATAACATTAGTTAGGCAAGATCAAATATGCCAGGTTTCAAGTATATTCTGGCACAAGAAACATGTGTATAATATATGCTCACTACAGTATTTATAAAGATTAACTCTAACAGCTTAGCCCAAATTAACGTTCAAAGAATGTATAATTTATATGACCTTTTACGTTAGTTGGTTTATTTTTACTTGTTTGTTTCTTAATTTTTGTCTTTGAAAAATTCAGTTAAGGTACTATGCCAAGGGTCATTCCCAAAGTGAGTTTTGAGAGTAGGCAGCCATGCTCTTTTCCAAGAGACCCAGCTTTCTGTCAAGATAGAGTAGTTATATTCTCCTACATCATAAGATGGCAAAAGGAAAACACAGTCACTTCTTTGAAAACTCTCAAATCATTCATATTAATTCATAATAATATTCAGAATTTATCTTGTGGCTCCTTTAAAACATCCCAAGTTTCCAAGCCTGGACAGTGATGCTAAACTAAGGTATCTGTAACATGATTTAGGCATATTTCTGCTTCATATTTACTCAAAGGATATATAAGTGATCTTGGGAAATTGATTTGAGACCAGATTTGCAGTCACAGTTTCTATATAAATAGGTAAAATTGCTTGGCTACTTGAGAGACCAGGAGTGGTGTCAGGTATATGTAATGTGAATGGTATTAAAGCAAGTGGCAGAGGGTTACCAACACAGTTATCTTTACGCATTATGGACCTTGGACATCGTTGAGCTATGCAAAGTGATTACTGCTAGGCTTCTGAAGCCAATGAGGTAGTTAATTTACTCAGCCATGTTAAGTTGTAGGCAAATAAACAGTGGAGGTTAAAAAGAGAACAACAAAATCATAACCAACCTCAATATTCTTCTGGGCCTGGGACGCATTCCTCTCATGTTGGATGGGAATCAGAGGTAAACCTCCAATCTTGGGATTTTTGGTTATTGAACGCTTTCGTTCTTTTCCAGCTGGTGGCCATATATCATCCTCATGCTGTGGAAATAAGAGTTTAGTGCCATTGGTGTGTGATTTCATTATGTGCTACACCACATAAGTCACTTGGCTCCCCACACATCCACACCAAATAATCTACTTTCTGTGAGAATGCCATTTGTAATTACTTCCACATTGACTCTGGCAGGCACTTGGCTCCAGGATGTGAAATTCTTAAGTGAACCGAGCTTTGAGGTCTCAGTTCAATTTCTAACCCTCAAACACATGCCCTCTGTACTACTTATCAAAGCAAATGGTAGAAAAGATTGGAGAAAAATGGCAAGTCTTTTTGTAAAGCAAAAATAATGTACTTGTCTATTTTTCTAAGCCCTGTAATAGAGGTAACTAAACATTTCCTGCTTATATCAAAGGTGAATTTAATATGAAAATAATTTGTTCTTATTTATCTCAAATTCAGCTAAGGCATGGATATCTGGAAAAAAATTAGCCCTATTTTGTGACCTTTTGAAAAATGTTGCTTTTCCATCTAATTGAATTTCAATGAAATGCTTACACACACATTTATAGTGAAAATCACTCTCTAACAGAAAGAGTGGTGCATTTGTCCTTAAATTATTGACTGAATTTGAGTACACCACACCATTATAGTCATGCAAAAACAAAACAAAACAATTTTTTTAAATGGGGGATAAGAGCCCACAGGTAAAAATGTAAGCTCTGAGTGCTTAATCCTCAAAATAAACACACAAAAAAGTATTTAAAGAACATTTCTATTTCCTAGGGTAGATTAACATTTTAGAAGCAAGGAAAGGCAAATTGATTTTCAGATAGCAATCTATTAAAGAAACAAACAATGAATACCAAAGTAAAATGAGTTTACAGATAGTTGATGAAATAAAAATGAATTCTAATTATATATAACTAAAACCTCACTCTTTATTTTGTTCAAATTTTAAGATACATCAACAAATTTTTATGTGTAGTTAGGATTTTAACATAGTGTTTTATTGCGAATAGTCCATTTCCAGATGTATTTACATTCTAATTTATAATGAGGGGCATATTATGCCTTTACCAATATACATACATTCATTTAATCCTCAAACATTCTACACTAAAAGTCCAATTACTTTCAGACTTGATACATACTCTTAAAATCATGGAGGCATTTATCTCAATTCATAAAATGTTTCAAACTTCATTACATTATTTTTTATGTCATGGCTCCAAATATGGTTAAAATACTTTTGATATTTTATAATTGGGATATTCTGAACAAGTAAAATTGAGAGAGAACAGGTTGAGCAGGTACTCAGTAACATTTTAAATTATGTTTATAATTTCTTGAGATAAATGGGTATTATATATATATGTATATATATACATATATATACATATATATAATATATAGAGCAATGATGAACAACAGGGGTCCTCATGTCTGACCATGGCCTGTATGACTTTTCTAGTGACTGAGTTATCTAGTAGGGAAATGTCAAAAAATATATACTACTCCATCTTACAGTCAAACCCATTTAAGCCACGAAATCTACATTGGCCTCAGACCCCTAACTGCACACACTAGTCACCAACTCATTATCTCTATCCATACTTTCTTTTGTCATTCCTTCTTATATCTTCTATATTTTTCAAGACCTCAAAATATGGAACACCCTAGGGTTTATTAGACAGTCCTCTCTTTCTTAATGTTTTTTGAACATCCCACGAACAACTTCTACAGCTCTCAATATAATCTAAATGCCAACTTGTCCCATATATACATTCCAACCTCAGACTATTGCCTAAATTTTTAAAGTCTGATTTGGAACTCAGCATGTTCATGTGTGTATCTCAAATATCTTAAATTTTATTTCATCTATGAGAACTCTTGACTTCCTTCTACCACTCTGGTAACAATCTTTACATTCATCAATTGTCTAGGTCCTTAAAATTTATTTAAATAAATTGTAAAAAAGCAAAAAAGGAAGAAACACATACTGAAAAACAGGTTATCAGCAACAGGTACACCTATTCTTGTGTTTGTTTACACTGTCGAGTTTGTATAAAGTGTTAAAATTTCTTACTTAAAAATATGAACCTATTATAATATCATTATTCCAAATGCAGCAAAATTTCCATAATTATTGAAATTGAAAATCATGAAGTATTCAGATGTCAACATACAGCAAATTTATAATTTATTAATATTGTACTTAAGACAGCTATTCTGACTCTCTAGGAGCCTCCCCAGTGAATGTAATAGAAGATAGACAGACCTCCCTATAAACATACAAGCAAGAAGAAGCCAACTTCATGGACTGGTACCCCATACATAGTACTTATCTGTTGTATAAAACATGACATCTCAGATTATGGAAAATTTGCTTTCCCATTTACATTTCAGAAAGAAACTCAAGTGAAAATGAAAAAAAAAAAAACAACAAAGCCTTACTTCAATGGAAGAAATAAGTCTTGTTACAAACACAAAAATTAGGGTCCTCTTTAATTTCTACTATTTCTTCAAACTAAATAGACCATGAATTAAAAAAAATAACTTTATCCCTAAAATATTCCTCAATCTTTATGTTTTGCACAGTGTCTCCACTCAAGAACATGTGCCACACAGCTATTCTCCCTGTTTCCTCCTGTGCTGTGATGTGAGATCCCCCCTGTATGCTACGAATATGTCTTATTACCATTGGTTAATAAAGAATCTGCTTTGGCCTATGGCAGGGGAGAATATAGGCTTGTGTGAAAAAAAGAAAAACCAACTAAACAGAATGCAGGGAGAAAAAAGGCAGAGTAAGGGAGACGCCATGTAGCTGCCGAAAGAGAAAGATGCCAGAACCTTAGTGGTAAACCACAACCTTGTCTCATATCTTCCCTTAGTAAAATGTTTAGGATAGTTGTGAAATGAACTCATTGTGGTGTCACCTCAAGTCTTGGAGCTCTTGTTCTCATCCATAGAGCAACAGCCTCCAACCCTTATACAGAACTCAGCTCACCTATTACCCTTTCAGAAATGCACTCCCTGAGAACTACTCTGAAACTGTGTTCTCCTGTACCTAAGTGACACCACCTCCTTTCCCAATTCATATTAGCTTCATTGTATCACACATTTCACTTCAGACCTGATCCAATTATATGTCTATTTTAGTCATTGTTTTCATGTTTTGTAAACTCTTAGTATGCATTTTGGAAAGCACTATATACATAGGCAAATGTATAAGAGAGCCAAATAAGGAAGAATGATTCTTAAGGAGTTTACAATACAGCAGAAAAGGCACAAACAAAACAACTAATTATACATATGCTTTTAATGAGAGCTACAAATGGAGAAGTACTTTTCATTCCTTGACTTTCAATATGAAAGTCTATTGACTCCAATTCTGAAAACAAAAACATCAGTTTAATTGTGCTGTAAACAAATACTGTTATAGCTTTTGAGTGTATGCTTTCAACTTAGACTTCAACTAAAATACTTCACATTTAGAGTTTCAGTTTTTAAGTAAGTACAGATATCTCATTTTTCAAGATGAAGAAATGACTCAAATGTTAATAATTCACTTTTTTTTCTCTCTACAAATGTATTACAGAGCAGTAGTTTGGTGATAAAATGAAAGAGGTTAAAAGTGGCATCTATATTCATCAGTGGAGAAATTAGGAAACTACATCACAGGGAAATGCTTTTCAGAACAAAACAGAACTAGATTTGGGAGTGAGCAAACTTTTTCATTGTAAGAAATATGAATGCATCTGAACAGCAATAGTGACAACTTATTCATTAGCCATGAATCCTAATGCTCTGGGAGAAGCAGTGCTGCTAATTCACCTAGAAACGGTTGAAAAACAAACCCTTTCCATTAATAGGCCTATTTAACCCTTTGTCAAGAGAATGTTCCTTCAAGTGGAAGATGGAGTGTGAAGCTGGGTCAATGGGTCTCAGTGAACTCTGAGAGGTGTACACTATTTCAACGAACATTTTCAAGAGATTCCAGGTTCTACTATGAATCGTAAGGGATACAATACTTGATTCTAACGAAGTATTTACCATAGAACATGTATCAAAAAAATGTTCTTTTCTGGCTTTGCCTCTGTAATGACAGAGGAGGAAGGATAAGAGGTGAAGGCCAAGTGTATACTTCTCTATGAAGATCTTCATGTTTTTGCAGAGCAGCGAGAACTCAGACAAGGCAACTATCTGAAACAGCACATTCCCCCTAAGCCTAGACAGTCAAAATAGTCTTCTCTTTCAAAGAGCAATAGAAAAATTTGGATTTTGATATATGTAAAAATATATTCAAGTGAAATGTACCAATTGTATATGCTATAAATAAAAAATTCAATAAAAATTAGAAGCACACTAGCATTTCCTTTAAATACAGCTTACAGTAGATTAGATGTCATAACAGATGCTATACCTGGGCAATAAAGATACTGGCCATCCACTCCATCTGGGCTTGTAAACTGTCACAACACAGGTGCCTACAAAACAAGGTTTATGCAATAAATACTTGTGAAAGACAGCTGCCCTTCCACACTGTCATTAGGAACAGTCAAACAAGGAACAGAACTCTTTCAAATTTGTGTCTTAATGAAATCAAACTCAGACTGTGTCAGTAGCAGTGGCTTCCGTCTTTGGGAAGTACACCTCTAATTGGCACGAAAACAATCATCAGCAATATTTTGGAAAGGCAAAGTCAGTGTCATTCAGTGTTTTCAGGGACATGGCGGTAAGGCATCTATTCCCCCAGAGACTCCAATTGGAACATATGTGCACATTCATGGAGTGGAAACTTCCTTTTTTTAGAAAGGGCTTAGACATGGTCTCGTCAGATAAACATCACGACGTGTCTGTTGGCACTCACTCACTAATGTTTTACTAAAACCCTCCATAAAGCAGCTTTTGCTCTCAAGCTTTGCACAGTACATTAGGGAAGCTGGCCATGCAAACAAATAAACAGCACGGTAAGAGAAACCAAGAGGCATGCTATAGCAAAACCCAGAAATAGCAGGTGTAGGTTCGGGGAGTCTAGAGGGGCTGAGAAAAGGTCACTTTCTAGAGAGGAAGATTTTTGTATCTGATGTTACAATGAAATAATGGACATTTCAATGAAGTTATACTCTTCACATTCTTGGACTTATCAATAATAGGGAAAAACAAGTCATTTGGAAAAAAAATGATATTCTAAAGCTTGTTTCCTTTTTCATTAGTCTTGTTAAGTGTTTGGGTGAAAGTGTCACCCCAGCCTCTGGCACCCATCCTTGGAGCTGGAATGGGACAGGAAGCTCCATTTCAACCCCCACCCCCACCCTGGGAGTTGCCTTGATTCGGACTCCACCTCTTGGAAAGCCCGCCAAGCAGTGATCCCTCACCAGGGAGGGTCAAAAAAGCCCACCAAGTGGTAGACCACTCCCACAGGCTATTTAGGCTGCCACTCAGAAAAGGAATACGTGGACTCTGGGTTTTGCATGGTCTCTCCCTCTCTCTCATTCCATCACCATGCTTTCCGGGTCACCCCGGGAGCGGTACATTAAACGTGGGCATCTTTTATTCAGTCTAGTTTGTCTAGTTTGGTCTGATTAGAACTATTTGCTTCTGTGGAGAGGCTAGTCTTAAAAAATGCACCTAACATTAAGACACTGTCTTATTTCATCACCAGGCAAATGTGAAATCATCTTCTATGGTCGCTAGAGAGAAGTCAGTGGTATCTGTGTAAGGGTGCAGTAGAAAACTAAAGCAGAGTCACAGTGTAAGAGTAAAGTTACTCCAAATAAAACACACAGATTAAGAAACCCTGGCCCTAGGACTTGGTAAAGAAGGAATTGGGAAGTGTCCAACCTAATATAACCTGGGGACTAGCTAGACATAGGAGGTCACTGAGCAGCAGGCTTTAGATGCGATCTGGGAAACAGGCAGGAGAAGGGAGACAACATGTAAAAACACAAAAGGAAACTGTTTTAAAAACAGACTATGGATTGTTTTAAAGTTTCAATTTAGGATTTTACCTTTCAAAAATGATCTTTAATTTTGCCTATTTATCTCCTAAGAGCTAGATTCTAATACTGTCTATGAAAAAAATGAGATATGGTTTCTTGAAAGAGACTTTGGGAAGGATGTGAGATTATAATTAACTGAACTTAATACAAGTTTATTTCCTTTTGCTTCTCTGTAGTTCTGCCTATGCCATAGTGTCATTCTTTACTCAAATTTGTCAATATTATATAAAATGAAAAAGCTGCCAGGAAACTTACCAGTGGTGTTTTTCAGAATATGCGGTCAATCCCCAGCTGCATCAGAGGAACACAAACAATATGTTAAATACAACCCTGCCTTTGTCATCTCTTGATGTGAGGTAGCTACAGGAGGCCTCTTAACAGAACTCAGCCTAGTAACACACCCTGAGCCTCTGAAACTTAGTCATTAATGTTGATATTTGGAGCATTAATAAATTTGTGCTATCCTAAAGAGTCTGTCTCAGGCATTTTCCTATAGCAACAAATATATGATGGATATACTAAGGAAAATAGCTGAAATCATATGTGTGTGTGTATGCACGTGTAATACATATATATGTCTTCAGCTTAAAAATTAAACATGGAGGTAAAAGTAAGAAACTATTTAAGTAATGGAATCTGAGAACTACAGATCATTTAAAGAGTTTTGTGGAGTAATAAAATAATATTACTTAGTTAATCAAAGTGACTATGATAAAAATGTATGGCATAAATTGAATGTTGTGTTCTTTAAATATTAAAAAGACATGATATTTAAGAAGGTTCATATTCTTAGAGCTAAGAGAAAATTGCAAAGCCAGGATCAAAATATTCTAAAAGTAAACCATCAGAAAGTTGGAGAGCAGTGTGTGATTTCTTTATTTAGTGTGCTTGGACCATTCCTCCCTATACCGAAGTCACTACGCTGTCCTGTCAAGGAATGGGAGACCAAGGAATCCTGTTCTGCAGGCGGATCTCTGTGAGTTCAAGACCAGCCTGGTCTACAAGAGCTAGTTCCAGGACAGGCTCCAAAATCACAGAGAAACCCTGTCTCGAAAAACCAAAGAAAAACAAAAAACAAAACAAAACAACAATAACAACAACAACAAAAAATCTGCAAGCTGATAGTGGCTGATAGCACCTGAGGATTTCCCGACTCATCCAGGGCAGTCTACAAGGAGCTTAATCTTTCCCACAGTGGGAATAACAGCCTTGTCATATACTCACAAAGTCCACTTAAGGATCTAAGTACAGATGAAGGACTTCAGGATTCACAGGTGGTAAAACTAATGCCACTCATCCCTAAGCCTTTCAGCCGACTTAATTTCTGTTATGTTTGTTTTGTTTTGTTTCCTTCTTGCCCCTTTCCTTTCAGCCTTTACCTGGTTGGGGGCTTCATTTTCTTTTTCACACCAAGATAAAACTTCATCAAGCTGAGAGAAAACATCTTGTCGTGCTTGCTGCTCTGTAAGAGAAGAAAGTATAACGTGTAATTAAGTCGATCTTAAATATTCTTAACATTTCTGTAGAATATTAATAAATGCATTTAGAATTCTTTATTTTGTCCCACATTTAAAACCATATTTCAGTTTCAGAAAATTAAGACCGATCTGATTGTAATATGATCAAATAAGTAAATTTAAGTAGCAAATGTACAACAACATAATTGACACAAATATTGGTCGAGATGTCAGATTGCTTTGGGTTAGGTTTTATCATTGAATGATAAAAGAGTTTTATAAATGATGGATTTTACAATTAGGGAAAACAGACTATGTGCATGCAGGGGCACATATTAAATGATTCTAAGTAGTTACATTGATGAAAATTACCAAAAATGACTTGTTAAAGTACATTCTAAGAGGAATTTGTGCTTTCTCTGGATCATTTACATGTTCTTCATACCCCACTGAACACAAGTATCTGCCTCAGTAAGCGTTCAAAGGATGTTAAATGTTGCTTGCAGGAAAGGAATGATAACAAGGGAGAAAGGTGGTGTAGCACTGAAGGAAACAGGATCTTCTAAACCCAAGAGGACGCACAGAGATTGTGACAGCACCAACAAGAACTGCGTAGGTATAAACCAAATCAAAGCCTAGCCTTCAGAAAAGGAAATGGACACAACCCCCAAACAAAAATCTATTTGTTACTGGTACCTGCTAGAAAAGGAAATGTAATTTTTCCAATGGAGTATCCTTTCTCTTTTTTTCTAGTAATTTTTTCATGCCCTCTAATTTTAAGTGTATTTTTCTGCTTAGAGCTTTTTTTTTCTGTGTTGCTTTTCCTGCTTTATTTACTTATTTTTTTTGAGAGAAGAATTAACATGAAATTGGATTAGTAAAGTGAGGAGGGGAAATATAATCAAAATAATATATAAAGCTTTTAAATAAAGGTATTTTCAAAATAAAAAAGAAGTCCGCAGCTGCTTGCATATATTTTTCACACACCATTTGTCTACAGGGTTAACGGTTGCAGCGTGTTCTATTTTAAATTGGATTTAAAAATAATCGCATATATTCTATTTTTTATCTGTAGATACCAACAATTGATTTTATTTTAAAAACACAGAAATAATTTATCGTGAACAATTCTTTATTTCCTAAAAAATCATGTTAAACTGATAGGAACATAGAATTCATAAATAAGAACAAATATTTTGAGGTCCTAGTATAGATCTAGTATTTTGCATTTTGCAATATTGTGATTTTGCACTATTTCTCTTTGTAAGTTGAAAAATAAAATTACCATCTGGATTGAGTACTGACAAAAGTGAGTATGCAACCAAAGTGTTATTGTAGAAAGTTATTGCAATAGTTAACAACAAAAAGGCCTATCAACTTTTGTCTAGTGATTGGTATAAAATGAGCTAACAGTAATTAGCTACTTCTGTAAACATAGAACATACAGCCTCATGCAAATTCCAATGGATCTATTTGCTAGGATGCCAGGGAAACGCATCAAAGATCAAATATAGCTCAGCATGTGCTCTGTATTAAAGTGTCACTGTGATGTCATTTCTTTATCACCAATCAAACTTGCAAAGTAAAAAGTAGGAGCTATGTTCATTAAGTTAAAAGCTGACTTCAGGAGAATTCGGACGAAACACTTACAGGGAAAGTAACAAAGAAGGAAGCCAGGGCTCATACCCACTGCCAACTGGCCTCTGGCAGTGGCTGAGCCCTGAAATTTATATAGGGAACTTATATCTACACAGTATTAGCACTATTTCTTATTACCACTGAAGATATATGCACACATATTTCATTAATTAATTGGCCATGATTATAAAAAAGCTGTCTGAACTAAGCTAAGATAAAACCTTCTTCTTCAACAATGTATACCCATGTCTTTGCTTATTTCTCTTTATTAGAACTTAAAATATTTATGTGGAAATAAGGTCTTGTTCAATTGCAATTACTGTTTGCCTTAATTTTGCTTTTTATGAGGTCAAACAAACTGATTATTCTTTCACTAAGACTCTCATGTGACCTCAAACTCCAAACTCACTATGTAGCCGAGTATAACCTTATCCATATTCTTCCATTTCTCAAGTGCTATGATTACAGAAATGTACCGCAATACTGAGATTAGACATTTTTAGCTTTTGTTAATTCAAGATATTCCGGTACAGCTGGCAGAAACTCATTTTCATGGTTTTGTAAAATTTGATAGTTGCTATTTTTAAATATTTAACTTTTTTATCAACCTGAAATTTTCTTGATTTCAGTATTAAGTAAAAATTTAAATTAAGTATTTTTTGACAACTAGCTCATTCTAATTTATTTAACAAATGTACATAGTTAATACATGCAATTTTTCATAATTTTAAAAAAATTAAAAAATTGTTTATTCATTTTACATACCAAACACAGTTCCCTCACTCTTACCACTCCCCCCTCAACCATAGTCCACTCCCTCATCCACTCCTCAGAGAGGGTAGGCCTCCCATGGTGAGTTAACAAAGCCTTATTGTTGAGGCAGGACCAAGCCTCTCCTACCTGCATCAAGGCTGAGCAAGGCATCCCACCATCTGGAATGGGTTGGGAAAAGCCAGCTCATGCACCAGGGACAGATCCGAGTCCTCCTGCTAGGAGCAGCAGAAAAGAGCAAGGCACACAGCTCTCACGCACATGCAGAGGACCTAGTTTGGGCCCATGCGGGCTCCCCAGCTGTCAGTCTAGAGTCCTTGAGCTCCCAGGAGTTCAGGTCAGCTGCACAGGATGACCCCAGCTAAGACTCTAAGCAATAGTGGAGAAGGTGCCTGAACTGGCCTTCTCCTGTAATCAGATTGGTGGCTACCCAAAACGTCATCCTAGAGCCTTTGTTGAGTAACTGACAGGAGCAGATACAGAGATCCACAGCCAACCAAGCATTGGTCCAAGCTCCTGGAGTTCAGTCAAAGGGAGGGTGAAAATTATATAAAGACAAATTTTATGACATTTTTAAATATGACAAATTTAATTAATGAGTGTAAATATATAGTTCTTATACTGGACTTTATAGTGTAATTCCTCTATGTTCACTTTTATATTAAGTTGTATTCTTTGAGGTTTTTCTGATTTAATGCATATCTTAATGGTTAGAAAGAAACTTCATGACTATTTCATTTTTTATCGCCAAAATTATTTGCTAGCTTTCTTATCTATTTTCCTTTTGAGGTAAACTACCATTTTTACACACTTATAAAAATATAACTGTGATCATTTGAGAATTACAATATAGTTAGAAATCAATATCACTAAGGTTAAATCAATTTTTATCAGTGAAGCTCTATAGTTTCCTTCTTAGCTTCTATTTCTTGTTAAGGGCATTTAAAAATACTTGACATATTTTCTTGTCTAAAGCCAACTGAGGATTGATTTTTTATATTGATCTTATGACTTGCTAACTTGTTGAATTGCAAGGAACAAACATTTTAAAAAATTAAATGCCTTTTGTGTGATCATGAGGTACCGCAGTTAAGAAGCCTATAGACGGTGCCCAAGAAACTCACAGCTGGCCTCTAGGCTTGCCTGCAATAAGCTGATTCCCGGTTACCTTTGTAAAGGTTAAATTATACTACAACTGAGGCCAATATCCTCCCCAGAAGTTTAGTTGGCTAATCCCTGCTACACAATGCTATGCTTAGCTATACAGTAGAGTGAAGGGCAACAATTCCAACGGCATGAGAATGAGGGCATTTGCATGTCTTAGACTGAGGATACCCAATGTTGCTGGTATTTACTTATCCAGGACATTGGCAAGTCCAAGACTGCCTGCATTTCAAAGACTTTCTGGTTGTAGATAAAGAGTATACAGTATTGAAATTCCCCCACACCAGTCCTGGCATGCAAGCTTATCACTTTATACCACTCTAAAGTCTAGTGCGTTTTGGTGTTTAAACTCAACATGCATAGCAAGGAACTGCAAAAGTCCCAATGGAAAGTTTTATAAAAGTAAAACTCAGCTGGCATGATACACTGCCCCGGGTATGTCTAATTCCTGGGGAATGGCTCCATAAAGCCAATAAACTAAACTTTTATGGCATCTACAATGTGTTGCTTGAGTTACTATATTTCAATGTGAAGTCATTAACTAAAGCAAATAAATAAGTGAGCTTCAAAAATATTCCTGAGGCAAAAAAAGAGTCTGCTTCTCAGTTCATGCAACTGTTAAGGATACCCCCCTTACTCATTTGCTTTTTTACCTTTCCTTACTCATTTTTTCACATGATTAACAGTGTAATGGCAATGTTCTTTGAAACCTCTCACCTTTCATGTAAATCAGTTTTGAACATATTTTAATTAACATTTTCTGTGCATGGAAAGCCTGTGAAAACAAAATCTATCTTCCCATGTGAATTACCCTAATTTGTTGTTAATGAACATTCATAAATTATTTCCAATTAACAGTTGCTTTAAGTATACTTCTCAGTTTATAATTCCTGCTTCCTTCTCAGGAAATGATTTTCTGAATGTATACAGGGCACATATATTAGTGGAAACTGTCCCAGAGTCAGATCTTTACTCAACTAAATAGAAAGATTTTACTATTGCTTATTTAATGGTCAATCATTTGAAAAGTTAGCAGTGGCAATGGCATAATCACCAATATTGACAGACCTGTGGTATGAAAAAAATGAGTAAAGTAAAATCAGGGGGTGAGAAAACAAAAACATTTTGAGTTTAAAGAAAGAATTTCTGATCTGCTGCCCTTGATTGCAAGGGAAGGCATGAGCTGGATAGATTTATTTTGGTGGGATAAATGGATTTTAAGGACTTATTAACCAAACTATATTCTACAACTGTGGTCCCTATGGTTTAAAATCCTATTCATGAGATATTACAGATGATCCTGCATGTATGTCAGTCTACTGTGGGAGTGCTTGACACCTTCCAGTTGATGGTGTCTGGTCCCCTAGGATTGGAGATACAGATGTTTGTGAAAGGCCATGCTGGTGCTATGAAGAAAATCTGGGACTGGTAGAAAAGTAGTCATTGCTCTTAGTTGCTAAGCCATCTCTCCAACCACTGTACGATCAAATTTAAGTACACTTAGTACTATTTGGATGAAAAGGTTCAATCATATTTAAATAAATTCTCAGCCAAAACACTGAACTAACATAATATTGTTTTTCTCAAGTAATCCTTTCTTAGAGCCTTTGAAAATTGAAATCTGGGAATGGATTCTATCTTCACCTCTCATTGGATATATAGTTTCTGGCTATTAATGTAAAGTTTTTGTGACTCAGTTTCTTCATGTATCCAGGAGGGATAGTGATAGTCCCTATTGCAGGGAGCTTTTAGAAACATGCCATGTTTTTATCCCATGCTTTTTCAGACCCAGGCCAGCTGGCCTTGGTGAATTTCCGATAGACCATCCCCATTGTCTCAGTGTGTGGGTGTACCCCTCGCAGTCCTGAGTTCCTTGCTCGTGCTCTCTCTCCTTCTGCTCCTGATTTGGACCTCGAGAATTATGTCCGGTGCTCCAGTGTGGGTCTCTGTCTCTGTCTCCTTTCATATCCTGATGAAGGTTAATATTCAGGAGGATGCCTATATGTTTGTCTTTGGATTCACCTTCTTATTTAGCGTCTCTAGGATCGCGAATTATAAGCTCAATGGGATAAAACCGGACTTGCTGAGCATAGCGGACAATGAGGACTACTGAGAACCCAAGAACAATGGCAATGGGTTTTTGATCCTACTGCACGTACTGTCTTTGGGGGAGCCTAGGCAGTTTGGATGTTCACCTTACTAATCCACCACCTGGATGGAGGTCCTTGGACTTCCCACAGGTCAGGGAACCCTGATTGCTCTTGGAGCTGATGAGGAGAGGGACTTGATAGGGGAGGGGGAGGGAAATGGGAGGCGGTGGCGGGGAGGAGGCAGAAATCCTTAATAAATAAATAAATTTAAAAAAAAAAGAAACATGCCATGAAGTCAGTAAATCCACATATTCTACTGCCATACAGTAGCTATACTATCATTATTTTGGGATATTGAGACCACAGTATTGTTCCTTCATGAAATTAATACTAAAATATTAGCCTCTTATGAACTTTCTGTTGGTGTATAGTAGAAAGAGTCAGAACCTTGATTGGACAAAAATATTCAATTTGATTATTAAAAGTCCTTTGGTGATATGCAATGAATACAAGCCTCTTCACCAATAGTACAAGTATGGAAGATAAATGATCAAGTAAATCAAAACAAGGTTGATGGCTCATTACAGAAAAGTAAACAAGGTTAAACCAGCCCATGTTTTAGATCACTAAAATAATCAACTGTAAAGTCCAGCTTTGATTTTCACAAATACAAATCTGAGGTTCAAGAACCTTAAAATCCATTTGCATAACTCAAAACACATAGGCGCCTTATATCTAAAAGTTTAGCAACTTTTTGCAGAGAGAACAGAATCACAACAGCAAACAACAACCATGTGATCCTCAGCCGGGCTCCCTTTCGAGTGTGTTAGGGCAAGCAAATCCTTTCAGAGTTCCTTTACCATAGAGTGAACAGAATGGTCTCTCATACGGTTCCATGTTGACTGTCGTGCTTCTTTTGTTTATCCATGTTGTGACATCTACTAGAAATCTCATAAGTAGTTTTCTATCTATGAATACATTATTCTCCTATTTATGGAAACATCTGTGAATGAAGCTGCCAACGAACATTCATTTACAAGTGCTTGGAGATTATAACTGGCAGGTGGATGAATAACTTTATTTTGAAACTGTTAACGAACTCTACATAACATTGGGATTTTACCTTTCCACTAATTGTTTATGCCCCTCCCCCAGTTACTCTATATTCCTCTCCAAAATGGAGATGTCACTTAGGATTCTCATCAAAACAAACGGTAAAACTGCATTCTAATGATGACTAATGATGTTGAACTCTAGGTTTAGAGGCGAATGAGTCATTTCTATAGCTTCCTTCAAGTAGTATCTGCTCAATCCTATTCTCAAATGCTTACTGGGAAGTCTTTCTTGGGATACAGAATTACCCTTAACATCCTGCATGAATCATTTTTTTCAGATATAGATATTATGGACATTATTTTTTATTCTGCAACTTACCTAATCTTAGGGATATCTTTATAAGTACACTGTTATGATAATATATTATTAAAAATGTTTCATATTTCAAAAAATACTCATACATACTTTAGTTCAAAAATTGATGTGATTGCTCTATAGGACTCGAATTATAATCACCACATTTGTAAGAGAGGCAGAGATATTAAGTTACTTGTTCACATCACTAACTCTTAGCGAAGATGAGATTTTCTGACACCAAATTCAGTATTTTATAGCTGCATCATTTACCTAACTCTGCTTTTAAAATATCTAGTTCTCCATGCTATTTCATATGTCCTAAATAAATTCAGAACTTAAGGGAATAATCTGTAGAAGCCAATAAATATGATACTTATTCAAGTATATAGGGAAGATGTTAACATTCATTATAGAACTGCGGTTTTGTCTTTTCTATACCACTCTTCACTTAATCTCCATTAGCTCACCCAAAGCCTATTTCTGCCTTTAGAATATAACACTCTCCCTCTTAACTCTGTTGGATATGATGAGGATTTATACAATAGTCTATGTTAACGTACTTAAAGCCTCTTCAGTGAGAAGTAATTTTCTTTCAACAACACAGAAAAGCGACAGGAAGACTAAGTTACATTACATCTCAGACATTGAGGGAAGTCATCAGCGTATTTCAAATGTTGTTTTAAAGAGAGATGGCTGTGGCCAGTGTCAGATAAAGACATAAATATCTACACAAAATAATAATCTACATGCTGCTTATCCAATTACCTTTGGATCCTTGTAAATAAAGAGATGTCCATCTCGTAAAACAATGTATCGGTCTTGAAACTTATTCCCAGACAGTATTTTAGATGGCTCTTCTTTGAGTTTTAAGGCACCTTCTTTGATACTTTTCTCTGTAAAACAAAACAGACTTCTGGAAATTGGGTCCATTTTCACTTATTGGAGACACAATATAAACCACTTGTATATTCTCTCCTTAACAACTTGTTTTTATTTGTTTGCACGCACGTGTCTGTATGAATATATGCCATATTAATGTGAGTGCTGTTGGAAGCCATAGGTGGTCATTAGGGCTCCTAGAACAGGAGCTGCAGATGGCTGTCAGCTGCCCACTGTGGGTGCTGGGAACTGAAATCAAAAGCAGTACATGCTGTAACCACAAAACCAGCTCTCCAGCATCATATATTTTAAAATATTAAAGATTTTGTTTAAGAAAGGAAAATTCCATTCCTTTTTAAAATACATATTTATTGATAGTAGGGACATGGAACACGCATGGAGGCCAGAGGAAAACATAAAGAACCAGTTCTCCCTTCTTTGTGTGAGATCTAGAGATCAAACTCAGACCCTCATGTTTGCTGGCAGGAGTCTTTAATTCCTAGGCCATTGTGGTAGCCTCAAGATCAGATTTCTAAACATTGGCTGCAAGTTTAAATTATTATATTTTGAATACACTATGTTAAATAAAATATAGTAACATAGCAAAATTAAATCCACCCGTTCATATTTTTTCACTGTGGCTTCTTTAGAGGACTGTGATCCTTAGATTCTTTCATAGCAGAATGATACTTCATGCTACTCACTTACTTCCAGGGAATAAAGTTTGTAATGACACATAGTGACCCTGGTAGTCACACCCCTCTCATTGGGTTCTATTTACCTAATCAGAAGTCAGATTTCACAGATAATGTGGCCAAGGATATAAATACTAGGCATGATGCTACGTAAATGTCTAAGGATAGAAAGTGTTGCACGAAGGAAGAATTGGGAAAAGTGACTTGGAAAGATGCATTATGTGTATTTTTACTTTCAACTGAAAGGAGTAGCTATTTCACAGAATTGCTCTAATGGAGGAAAATGCTCAGTGATAAACTTGGGTAAATCATCTAACTCACCTTTGTTATTATAACAGGTCTAAAGAGACAAAGCACTCTCCAAAGCACTAAATCCCCCAGAGAACGAACCAGACTGTACACTAACAGACACTACTTCTTTTAGTATCTGTTTTCCTCTAATCGAATCCTAACACCCGATTACCTTCACTGCCACTCAAGCCGGGGTACTTGGAGCTTAGCGAAACTTGTTTGGTTAGCACTTCAGATTAGAAAATAAATGCTTCCCCCTAATTCTTTTACTATTAGAAAAACAATTTTACTTACAACTAACGTTTTTATTGATTACTAGGGGATTTCATATCATGCATCTTGATCACACTGACTTCCCAGTCCTCCCAGATCTGCTCCCCACCCTTGTGAACCCCAAAAATAGGAAGAAAAAGAAAACAAGCACAAAAAATCCACACAAGTTCAATTTGTGTTGCCTATATACTCACTCCCTGGAGCATGCTCAAACTCCCAATAGCCAGTCCCTTACAGAAAACTGAGTCCTTCCCGCCCGCAACCGCACCAGATGCCCTCATTTGTGGACAGCTACACTTCAGCATTTTTATCGCAATTCTTAAGAGTTCTCTTCCATGGTTCATGTCCAGGCTGTTACTTTTGGTGTGTGGGGGGTGGGGGTGGAGGGTGAGAAACACATCCATAAGAGCAGAGGCAGAACTTCTGCCCTGAAGGGAAAGTTGTTTGCTGCTGCAAACGCACATAAAACAATTCTGTGCATATAACATGACAGAGAAGATGGCATACAAATACAGAAGAGGTATGTCATGAAACTGAACCTGCTCTAAAACATAAGATTTACAAACGGTTTGATCCATGTTTTACATAAAAGTACAAATTCCCTAACTAGTGTACCCTAAAACTAATAAAATATGTTCTGTATGGAGTGGCGAGAAAGAAATTCTGATGACTTATAGATTGTATCTGTGACTAAAAACCCATTGAATGATCCACTCTTGATTTCAGGGCTGTAAGGGTTAAAGACAGACTAGAAGCTGGGCTGTCTCAGAAGTTGTGACCCTAATGCTTGCTCTTCCACTTACTAGCAGGTTCCTTGATGGAGTGTACATTGTATTATTATATTATAATATGTACTATTGCATATAATTATATGGAGTTATATAATGTCTTCATGCTCTACTTTCTGCATAAGTCTAGTAACTTCTAGTGACAAACTCCCAAACTCAATAGGAAAAATTAATTAAATGTTATGTGCAAGGACATCATATTTAAATTCAAATGGACAAACGGTAAGAGGGAAAAATATAAGCCACTATCCATAGATAGTCGATGCAGTATCTAAAACACACAAACCCAAATACATGTTCCTTTAAGTGGCAAACGAAGTTATTCGTTACAATCTGTAGTTAAGAAAACAAACGGGTATATTTCTAATTACACTGGGATATTCATTTGTGAGTAATTAGATTATTAAAACCAGTATATGCTTCTGCTCTTGTTGGAAAGATCAATTCTACAAGCTGTGACATCATTTGAAAAAATAATCCCTTGCTGAAGCTTTCCATGCATATTAATGCAGAAGGAAATAAACAGGCAGCACTGTTGAATGAAATAAGCTACGGTCAAGTCATATGGCCAATATTTGTAGGCAATGTCCAAAACACCTTCCAACTTCAAACTTACTCATTCTCCCTTTGTTGAATATCAATTGCACAGTAAATGTGTATTTCTTATTACATGGAGAAATTACAATATTCCATTTATTGTGTAGCATTCCTTCAAAGTATATTTTAGTTTTACCAGTAAGAAGAACCTGGATATACTAGCTAACTAAATGTAATGTCTTCTCTTGCATGTGCAAACTTTCTCTCTGTCTGTCTGTCTGTCTGTCTGTCTGTCTCTCTCCCCTTCTTTCATATTTTCCATTAACATTACTTATGAAGAAAACTTACTTATATCTAGAAAAGAGAAAAAGGGTTTTGTCTAATTTCTATAGTGGATAGTAAAACATGAATATATATATATAGACTGTCTCTTAGGCTATTAATCATCACTCCTGTTTGATTTTTTTTTAAACAAGGTCTCACTATTCCAGCCAGTTCTCAAACCTATCATCCTCCTGCATATGTCTTAAAGAAGTGTGACTGCAGGCACATACTGCCATTCCCAGAATAAAGTCCCCTATCTGTTACTTGCTTGGAAATAGTATCATTCTAAAATTAGATTATATATGTATAAATAGCTAAATTATAAATAAATAGCACTGTGATATAACTTCTTAGGCTATTTGCACCAGAGAGATTTTTCCAATTTATACTAGAAGTTAAAACTGCAGAAAGCAAATAATTGCTTTTCTATGATGTGTTTATTATTACACAGAATCAAAATAAACTGTTTCCAAAATATACCTACCATGGCAAGTGATACATTTTTTAATATTAAATCAGGGTATAGTTTTAAACACTCTCTTAATAACCATAAAGGTATAAATAGTCCTTTAGCATTTTGAAAGCTTTATATATTTTGCACCTCATGTGAGTCTTAAAGCCCTTTCTCAATAGAAACAGAGGAGGATTAGAAGGGCAGGGGGTAGAAGGGAGGCAAAGGAAAAAACAGAAGAAGAGGAGGAAGAAGAAACTGCAGTCTGGATGTAAAATAAATTTAAAAAATAATTAATAAAAAAGTAGATGTGTGTTATTAAATTTATAAATTTGAAAGTTGGTGATTACTGTGGTTCTCTGACGAGTTGAAAAAAAAAACCCTACAATTAGAAATCAGATATCTTAACATCTAACACAGAATTTTATTTTCTATCCTGAGACAAGAATAAGCAAAGAATGACATTTTCCTCACTAGAAGATATTCTTGCTAAGATGATATAGTGAGACGAGTGTTCTGAGCTTGAAAGCACTATGTAGGCATCTTGACCCATAATAGTCACTCAGTGCAATCTGTATTTGTAGTCCTACACTAAAGAGGTTTTGGACATTTAGAATTTTTCTTCCCTTTGTGTAAAGATGCTGCTTAACAATCCATTAAATTTCCTGTTACAGATTCCAGCATGAAACAGAAAGCTAATAAAACTTAGCAATTGGTTTCTTCCCTACAGAATTAGTGTATCGGAAAATATCTGGACAGTCACAGTCTGCAGTGACAACCAAAGACCATTATCATATATCTTCAAGACAACACCTCCCCTGGAAGTGGACTAGGTCAACTCTTCAAACTTGTATTCATACGTGGATTCAGCAAGACTCCGTGGACAGTGGAAAACAAATATTTAACTGAACTATGATTCATACTTCCAATTTTGCTGCGATTTTCTTACGTTTACTAATAGCAAAGGTTTTAAGTGTCCAAGTGTGAGTTTTCCAAAAGCTATTACATTTGGACTGCTTAGAACTAAGACAAATTGCAACTGAAGCATCTGCCATATACAGCAACATAAATCAACACACACACACGGATCTTCAGTGGGCTACATGTTACATGCTTAAAGTATTTCTTCTATATTCCTATCATTAAGATTTGATTCTATAAGTAAATTATATTAGAGCAATTTAAACGTTTTTATTAAAATATGTTTCAGCAATATAAAATTACTTAATCTGGAAGATTACAGAAGGTTAAACTTAAACTTAATATAAGTGAAACTGAATAAAAGACAGTCTTATAATAATAACTATGATAAAGTCTAAATAGCAACTTAAATGAAATTTCATTTTCTTTATCTCAGTGTTTCAACTTTTAACCCCTAGGGGAGAAATGAAATGTGAAGAAGATTATTATCTTTCTTTTCGAGTTAATTAACTCATAACAACAATGCCCACAACACTAAATGATTCTAAGAAATTAAATGCCGTTCCTGAACAAACACAGAGTTTTAAGTAATGAAGAGAAATATTTACTCCATGTATTTGTATAAAAGTAAACTACATTATCTCATTACCTATAATGAATGAGCAGTAATTAAATGCTGCACGATTCTACAATCTATGCCTACTTATGATGGCTACATTTTTTTTTTTTGATTTTTCGAGACAGGGTTTCTCAGTAGCTTTTTGGTTCCTGTCCTGGAACTAGCTCTTGTAGTCCAGGCTGGCCTCAAACTGACTGCCGGGCGGTGGTGGCGCAGGCCTTTAATCCCAGCACTCGGGAGGCAGAGGCAGGCGGATCTCTGTGAGTTTGATGGCTACATTTTAAATGGCTTGGGTACAGTAGGACAGCCGAGGAAATCAAAATCCTTATAATAGAGCAAATATTGTATAATAAAGTTCTAAACTCAGTAAGTGATGGAAACACGATATATGCTTTTTCCATATAATAAAAAAACACTGTTACAAAATCAATAAAATGCAAGGCAAACATATATCTAGAAATGAATGAATGCTACGGAAGAAATAGACAGTGACAATGAAATAGGTCAAACACTTAGGGAAGAAAAGACAATTAGCAAAGGATGTTTTAGTGCAACTCCTTAAAATTGCTATAGATTGAAGCCAGGGTGTCACACTTCTATGCGTGTACTCTGCCAACTTTGTTTTAATGAGCGGTAGAATCATTAGTTATCTGTTACTTGGAGCAAATGTGGTTACATCTGATTAATCTTGTTCTCAAAGCATTGATATCTTCTTGGTCATTAAGAATTTTTAAAATCTTAACAATGGTAAAAATATCCTTAATATCACTCCTTCACTGCCTTTTTAAAAACTGATTTTTATTGAGCTCTACATTTTTCTCTGATTTTCTTCTTAAATGAAAGTTTTATGTTAACAAATTGTTAGTGAAATCACAATAGCCATGCTTATATTATTTTTATGTATACATTGTCGGGTTTAATGGATATTACAAATGGAACAATGGTTCTAGAATAAATAGGCAGTCACTTTGACTAAAAAGACATTTGGCAACTGACATAAAGAAGATGGAATACCTACCACATCCAAAATTTGTCACAATATAAAAGACATTAAGAAAGTTAAGATTACTGAAAAACACACTCATTGGTGAAAATCATTATTTAAGAAACTGACTTTTTAAAAGTCTATAGCCAATTTAAAAAGACATCTCAACATGTAATACATGTAAAAATAACTATAATAGAAGAAACTATTTTGCTTTAGCAATCTGAGTATCAATCAAACTCTTTTAAAACATTAATGGAAAATTTATGGAATAAATAGTTAAAGTCTTTTAAGCAGTTTATAATTCCTATTTGTGGCCCAAAATAACAAGCAGAAAATGCTTCAATAAAAACATTTACTTCTGGTACGTTTCTAGGATCTCATTCACTTTGTTGGATATATATATATATTAATTTCAGAAAGAATGCCCTACACACAGAAAAATCACAGACAGCTGCAAATACATTGACAAATGAACTAGGGATAATATGGGAGTAGAGATTTGTGCCGTGGCTTCCACCCTTTTAAGACAAAAGCAGAAAATAAAAGATTAATAGCAAAGGTAACTAACATTGTACTCTGAAAGAATGCCTCACCCAATTGTCTGAAAAAAAGTAATGACTGGATTAATAAAAATGTAGCTACTAGGGTAAAAGTTAACAACTGAAGTAAAGTTTAACTACCATCTGCAGCTGCTGGCAGGGGGATGTCAATTTTCTTCAATGTAGTGATACTGGGTGTATCAACCACTCCAGGGCAGATCTCACTGCTTCACAGGAGCAGTGAATTAACATATAATGGACTCCATAGTTTTTTTGTATGTACTTTTATTTAGTTGCTATCTGGTGTGGGTGGTTGGAGAAGGGAGAGGCTCTGAAAGACTTAGGGGAGAGGAAGAATAAAATCGAAATATATTGAAATTTAAAATATTAAAATTGTTTTAAGGGATAAAAGATACAATTAAAAATGCCACCTTAGAGATGTTTTCTTTCATCTGCTTGAATTCTGCAATGATTACAGGGATGTTTACACAAGTACTGACTCCTACCATCAGGAGGATACAATGGAATACCAGGGGCACTAAGGTAAGATCTAGTTTGTTACCAGTGCTGTTAAGAGCAGGTCTCAACTAAATCTGTACCTTCCTGATTTTTTTCACAACTGAAAAACTAGGAAGGGTAGTCCTGTTTGGGATACCCTGTCCATGTGCACAAAACCTTGTTTCCTGTCATAACCCTCTATGTTTTAATTCCTCATATTTTGTTTTATTATGTTCTTTTCTTTTGTTTTCAAGACACTGTTTCTCTGTATAGCTTTGGAGCCTGTCCAGGCACTCACTCTTTAGATCAGGTTGACCTTAAACTCACAGAGCTCTGCCTCCGCTTCCCAAGTGCTAGGAGTAAAGGTATGTATCACCAACACCCAGCTTCCTTGTATTTTTTTAAAATCACATTGTCACAACACTAAAAGACACTTCAGAGATGCTCTGAGTTGGCTGAGATATTGCACGGAGGTGTAAATTTTAAACAACTGGAAATGTGGACAATTAGACAATATTAAAAGAAGATTATCACTGAAAGAATAATACTGGATACAAGAGAAATTTTATTTCTATTAAAAACATGAAGTGATCTGATATATTCCACAATTTTAAAAGGAGATGATTCATAAAAATCATGATTCTTTGATATTTAAATCTTATGAGAACTGAAAATCAAACCTATGGCTTTGCAAATGCCTATGTTTAATGCAAAGCTACACAGCTAATTCAAGATTTTCCTAACATATTTTTGTATTCCATGTTAAAGAAGAATAACTAACATACAAATAGCTACAAAGCACTCCAGAGATGCTCGAAGTTATCACCACTGCCATTTGGTCTAGAAAATCAACTGTGTGGACTTCTCTGTGCTCTTCATACTCATTTGCAGAACCCAGCATCTACATATCAGACACTCCTAGTTCCTCACACTATCCCATGCTGTGATGCTCACAAAGGTCTACAGATTTCCCGCCATGTTCCTGGGGGGAGGCACAACCTCCTCTAGTTGAGAACACGGTGACATGGATGTCTGTTGCATTCATATGATCAGATATGAGAAGGATGTCTTTAAAAGAACATGGGGGTAGTAAAGAGATTTAAAGATAAAGGTTGTGGAAGGCTAAGTTTCTATACTAAAATTAGTATTTATTTTCTTATTTAAATGACTGAAAATAAAAAGTCCACTTGATAAAACCAATCTGAATTAGTATAAAATATAAAAGACCGTACTATGAAATTAGAAACTACCATATGCAACTTTGCTGAAATTAAGAACTCACTGACAGATGAGCATGTATGAGGTGAAAATCCAACTGAGCACATTTACACAATTAAAGCTCTTCAACCACCACCTCTTCTAATTTTAATTTTTAAAATCATTAGACAATAGAACAATTTGTTTTCAAAACTGGTATTTACTAACTGTGGAATGTTGAGCAAATTACTTTCTCTAATTTTCACTTATAAAATAAAATAATATGAAAATTGATACAATCTTCTAAAAAAAGGTTTTAAAAGGCCCTAGAGCTGAACCTAGTACTATTCTGATGTTAAATGGACACAGGAATAAATAGTGCTGAAGTTCTTTTCTTTATGCTCATAGACAAGTGTATCTCTCAACCCTCATTAGAGAAGCTCCTTTGCAGTAGAGCTAATTGACACAGAAATATACGATAGGTTATTGTACAGAGAACAAAAACTGCGGAGTGTGCAGCTCTGCCTAAGAGTTCCATGCCACACTCCCTCCTCTCAGGGATCAGGGATCGGTAGCTGACTGGAGCAGATAGAAAGTAAATGGACGTCTGCAGTGCAGCAATGTTGTCTGGACATGACAACACATTTGCACACATGGGCTCACAATGCCTGGGACTGCATGAAGAATAGTTACACAAGATTAAACTAGAGATAATCCCAGTGTGAGTAGGGGAGGATTTCATGAAGTCCCACCCCTGTCTAAGGAGCTACTGGCAATGCATGGCTGCTGGGAGAAGAGAGTCAGTTTTCTTCAGGGATGCAGGTTTTGAGAGGGTGCCTATGATTTAGTAGATGCTCCTTCGTCTATATACATATAGACAGGCACTAAATGGATTTAGTGAGTATTAACACACATACACACACACACAGAGAGAGAGAGAGAGAGACAGAGAGAGACAGAGACAGAGACAGAAAGACAGAGACAGAGAGAGACACAGAGAGACAGAGGCAGAGACAGAACATATAAAGATAGGAGGAAAAAGTGTCTTAATTACTTTTCAAATTCTCTAATGAGACACCATGATCAAGGCAACCATAAAAGGAAGCACTTAACGGTGGGCATGCTTACAGCTTCAAGGGGTTTAGTCCATTGTCATTACGGCAGGGAGGGTGGTGTCTGATAGGAAGGCATAATGCTGGAGAAGTATCTCATAACTTAAAAGAGAGTGGGCTGACCTGGGATTTTGAAACCTCAAAGCCTATTCTCACTGACACATCTCCAAGGCTATTCTTCTTAATCCTTTCAAATCTGTTCACCAACTGGGATCAAGCATTCAAAAAAATATTTACTCAAATCACCCTAAGTTGTAAATGGGAAAGGGGAGAAATTGAAGATGGTAATGGACTTGAGCCAAACATACTCACATTTAATAACAAAAAAATATTTTAGAAGTTTAAATGACCTATGATATCTGTAGTGCTTGGTTAATTATATATGAATAATAAGTAATAATGGTTATTGCTGACATTACTTATCAAAGTAATATGTAAATTTATATTGACAGATATTAATGCTTAGTTCTGAAGATTGCTTTAAGAATAAGACAAGATGAAACATTCCCTAAATTGTCAATTGATGACAACACAACAGGAAAGTTTCAAGATCAAGCTTTTGACTTCTCGTACATGTTGAGAGACAGTTGTCTATGGTTTTCTGTGCTAGCTGACTTCTTGTTGAACACTGTTGTGATTCCTTCCAGTTAACTGTTAATGTCCTTGTAATTGTGCTTATTTGATCTGAAAAATCATCTAAATAAATGAGAATTATACCGCCTTCAATCTCAGAGGCTAGATGGCTTGTGGTCTTCAAATAGCCAGAAATGAATGTCAACATAATTTAAAAAAAGACACCTTAAAATAAAAACTATAACATGCATGCATAAGCACAAAACTACCCTTAGAAACACAATCCACTACTTCCAGAACATTTACATATATCATCATATGAGCCAGCTACAGCCACAGTGCGACACACTAAACTTCTTCACAATTCTATGGAATCAGATTCTGTATTTTGCTACTCCCTTTTCCCCATTTGCAGACACCACTCGTGTCTTGATAACTATGCTTCAGCTACTTGAACTTTTACGACCTTTGCACTGTGAAGGAAGCATGCCTACCTCTGCAGTGTTTAATCGTGTCGATGGTTAAGAATTTCTTCACCACAAGGTAAGCAGAACCAGGTTCAGCTAATGAACTCCACTGAAGCACCTGCTCCAATACATTCTCTGTGTAGTGAAGTGGACGCTCTGTAAATACAAACCCAAGTTAAACTAACTAATGTAAAAATGTATTAAATGATTACAGGTTTCCAAACATCCCATGGAATGATATATATGCAATGTTATAAACATTTTTCATTAAACAGTAATAGGACTAGAACTGTAAGCAGGAGACAAAAATACATAGACAGGTAACATATTCAGTCCAAATATAAATTAATCTATGCAAATATTGTTTTAAAATTTAGACATGCTCCCTTTAAGATATAATCTCATTTACAACAATGACCATGTGTCTTAGTCTGTTTTTAATTTAGATAACATTTCTATTAGCATATGCAACTAAATAACCTTAAGAGGACTAGCAGATTAGTCTTGCCCATTATTAATAGGCACAAATTAATCTTTTTTTATCTCAATAAGATTATAATCTTTTAATTTCCAGTCAATAATAGTGGATAATTTATAGCTAGTATTCTCATAGTGAATCAATATCAAATCATAAAATATGGTTGCAGGAACATTTGAAAATAAGAAATAGTACATTTTCATTTTACTTTAATTATTAGAAGAAATATATGAACCTTGTTTTGATATTATAAATTATCTCTATAAGAAGCCTACAAGCAAGGAATTAAATGATATCTGAAGAAAATCTCTTTGATGACTCTTAATCCATATATGTTTTGCCCTAGAAATATGCATCACACATTCTTAGCATGGCATTTTACAAGCCAGTTTTAACAATAATTAAAATTTCATGCAGAAGCTCTAGTTGTGGATTAAAATATGTCAGTTAGTTAATATTGATGTGTGTGCATAAGCATATTCTAAGTATATACAAACTTTTTCATAGTGGACTAGCAGTGAATGAAGAAACAGACAGAACAGAATTTCTAATATGAAGATGCCACTACTCTTTCCCAGCTCTGCAGCTGTGTATTGGTCAATTATTTCAGTTCCCAAATGTACAGCACATTAACACCCTGGAATATGTATGTAGTTAAAGTACTAATGCTGACGACAAATAAAGAAGAGGATGCTAAGGGCACCGATCTGTGACTTTTCTTACTGAAATTCAGGAGAGAATCTTAAACAGTATAAAATAAATACATCACCTCCTCTCCTGCTATGGCTTCATTAATTAAGAAGAAAGAAGCCATCAGTAAACCCAGATCCCCAAAAGAGAGAGTAATATTTTGGCTCCCTATCCATAAATGGAAATGTAGTTCTTCCTTCTGTACCCATTAAAGCATGCCCACTTATTATCAAAATGACTATTAGCCATGCATTGGAAAGATATACATGCATACAGCACAATGCTGACTACATAGTAGATTCTCAGTAACTATCCCAGGGCTGAAGTCCATTGTTTATGAGTTTATCTCATAGTCCATAAATTAACAGAAAATATTTATCAGATAAATAAAACATTTGTCTTTGTAAAACCAGACAAAGGACAGAAAAGTGAAGATTGCTTGTATTGGATTAATTTTGCTTTTTACAAATCTTTTTTGAAAAATTGTACAAAGGTCAAAATTACTCATAATTTGTCTAAGTCATAAGTCAATGACTGATCAAAGAGATAGACTCACAAATGCATTCTCATATAATTGGAAGTAGATTTATACAAAATAAATCTGAACATAGTAAGTGCTCCCTTTACACAATTGTTGATTAAATTACATGCAAGCTGATAGTACAGATCTAATTAGAATCTGTCAATTTACAGAAAAACCACGTGCAGATACCGTATGCATTGTGTACAATAT
Organism: Microtus ochrogaster; assembly: GCF_000317375.1. NCBI lineage: Eukaryota > Metazoa > Chordata > Mammalia > Rodentia > Cricetidae > Microtus > Microtus ochrogaster. The sequence continues at coordinate 19,670,346 of NC_022027.1, forward strand.
ATCAATCATGATTTACATATTCACGACTGCACAGTTCAATACGTATTAGTAACCTTACTTCATATGTAAAAGAACTTTTCACAGAAGATTTTACTTTCTCCTAATCATCTAGTGAGTTAAGGCAAGATCCAGAGATTTGAATTCTAAACTTACTGAAACTTAAGTCCTGATATTTTAAGTTCAATCCTTATGTTTATTTTGTTCAATCGTGTAAGATTCCCATGCTGGTTTCTCATATGTAATTTTTGGGAAGGGAAGAGAGCACAGAGATGTTTTTGAGTCCAAACTAAGGAAATATTAGCAAGATAAAGAAGCAGTTTGCTCTTCCTTTCTGGTAAAGAAACAGTAGCAGTAGTTTAAACGTTACATGAAAGGACAATGATGATTGAACAGTAGGTGTGACAAGGCAGGTATCACACCGGTACTGGACTAGGGGATGAGCCATGGAGTAGAACTGGTAATGAGATTTCCAATTGTTAGGGAGACTTATACCAAAGAGGGTCACTGTTACACTCAATTATAAGCAGATTCCATATAGATGGAACTGTGTTCTCACTATACTGAAATATGTTAGAGGAGAGACGTTTGCTAAAGGGTAGATAACTAATTCTTGTCACAAAATTTAAGTGTATTTCTTTTCTGAATAGGATCACTGTATGAAATAATTGAGGAGGATGAAAACTTTGCAAATCTAATTTCCTAAATAAAAAACAGAGTTGAAAATGAACAGATAAATATTACAGGCCATTAAATACTCCAATTGTGAAATGACACACTTTTCCAATTTAAGAAAGGAATGAAAATTCATGAATAATGGATTGAGTTATCAAACACTGTTAGACTATATAGTTATAAATATATGTTTGTTGATGGTGATACTTGCAGTCTTGGGTCATGGCAGATTGCATAGGTTAGGGCATATATCATGTGGAAGAAGGACATTATCAAGAAACAGCAGTTCATACAGTCTTCTCCATACATATTGACAAAAATTCAGTGTAAAGAGAGAATGGGGTAGGAAGTTCTCCAGCTTCATAAAAAGTGTCATCAATGGTTTAAACTCATGTGAAAACAGCTTGGTATTGGCATAAAAACAGAGAAGTCGATCAATGGAATAGAGAAGAAGACCAGAATTTTAACCCACAAACCTATGAACACCTGATTTTTGATAAAGGAGCTAAAAGTATTCAATGGAAGAAAGAAAGCATCTTCAACAAATAGTGCAGAACTGGTTGTCAACCTGTAGAAGAATGAAAATAGATCCATATCTATCGCCATGCACAAAACTCAAGTCAAAATGGATTAAAGACCTCAATATCAGGATAAACACACTGAACCTGATAGAAGAGAAAGTGGGAAGTACTCTACAACATATGGGCACAGGAGATCACTTACTACGTATGTCCCCAGCAGCACAGACATTAAGGACAACATTGAATAAGTGGGACCTCCTGAAACTGAGAAGCTTCTGTAAAGCAAAGGACACTGTCACTAAGACAAAAAGGCAACCCACTGACTGGGAGAAGATCTTCACCAACCCTGCAACAGACAAAGGTCTGATCTCCAAAATATATAAAGTACTCAAGAAACAAGACTTTAAAATTCTAATTAACCCAATTAAAAAATGGGGCACTGAACTGAACAGAGAATTCTCAACAGAAGAAATTGAAATGGCCAAAAGACACTTAAGGTCATGCTCAACCTCCTTGGCGATCAGGGAAATGCAAATTAAAACAACTTTGAGATACCACCTTACACCTGTCAGAATGGCTAAAATCAAAAACACCAATGATAGCCTCTGCTGGAGAGGTTGTGGAGTAAGGGGCACACTCATCCATTGCTGGTGGGAATGCAAACTTGTGCAACCACTTTGGAAATCAGTGTGGCAATTTCTCAGGAAATTCGGGATCAACCTACCCCAAGATCCAGTAACACCACTCTTGGGAATATACCCAAGAGATGCCCTATCATATGACAAAAGCATTTGTTCAACTATGTTCATAGCAGCATTATTTGTAATAGCCAGAACCTGGAAACAACCTAGATGCCCTTCAATGGAAGAATGGATGAAGAAAGTGTGGAATATATACATTTTAGAGTACTACTCAGTGGTAAAAAACAATGACTTTGTGAATTTTGCATGCAAATGGATAGAAATAGAAAACACTATCCTGAGTGAGGTATCCCAGACCCAAAAAGATGAACATGGGATGTACTCACTCATATTTGTTTACTAGCCACAAATAAAGGACATTGTGCATATAATTTGTGATCCTAGAGAAGCTAAATAAGAAGGTGAACCCAAAGAAAATCATATAGTCATCCGCCGGAATATGGGAAATAGACAAGATTGCCGGGCAAAAACTGGGAACTTGGGGGTGAGGTGGCATGGGGCTAAGGGGAAATGGGATGAGAAACATGAAAAGGGGAGGATGGGGGGAGCTTGGGGGAATGGGATGGTTGGGATAAAGGAAGGGTGGATACAGGAGCAGATAAATATATATCCTAATTAAGGGAGCCATCTTAGGGTTGGCAAGAGACTTGACTCTAGAGGGGCTCGCAGGTGTCCAGGGAGATGTCCGCAGCTAGTACCTTGGGCAACTGAGGAGAGCATGAGCACCAATGCAGGTCACTATAGAGACACTCTGGGTCTAGACTTTAAGGGAGGCAATCAGGTGGCCAGTAGTCAGCTGCAGTGAAGAAGAGCAAAGGTACCCATGAAAACTGCCATCTCCCAATGTTAGTCAAGTACAAAAAAATATGTAAAATAGAAAAGATAACAAAAGGACACCCATAGAGACAAACACACTTTTTAACAACAAACAGAAAAAAAGAAAGTATAAATTTTATGGAACGATTGAAGAATCAAGAAGAACATGGAGGCAGCCCTGAAAATAGACTGGATCTCACCACAGGGAAAAAAGGTCACTAACAATCGATGGCACAGAATGTCAGGTAGAGTGAAGCTGAAACAGCTCTGCTGAATTTCACAGTTGGGGGTCACAGGAGTCACTTGCCAGAGCAATTCTGTCCAGTGGGGACAGCGTCTAATGAAGGCGAAACCGAGAATTGACACCCAAGCACTAGGGAATACTGTATCTTGACAAGACATATTGATAATATCATACTGTAAGTCCCATTAATTGTTGAGGAATTATGCAAGAAAAAAAATCAGCTGAATAAAAATACCAAGATGGAGAGATGAAGGAGGGCATATTAATCCCCTTCCATTCCAATGCTGACTTCAATGTTCCAAATCATGCACCCTGGGGTAGTTCAACATGAATTTTAATTTTTTCTTGAGCTTGTGGGTGGCAAGGTTTTTCCATTTGGCAGTTTGACAGCTACACTTGAAAGGGTCCCAAGACCTTAGTAGGTATCAGCTAGACAGATGGTCAAGGTACAACAAAATTCTGCATCTTATTTTTTTTCCCTAGAGGTCTTTAAAACCAAATGATGTCATTAGAATGTTAAGCTTATTCAGCATTTCACAACCAGGACAGTCAAGGTGCTTGAGATGGTCTCTTAACTCTTCAGTTTATTTGTGAGAAAAGATGACAAAGGGATACAATGATAGGAAAAAAAAAAAAAAAACACTAGCCAAAAGAGAGATTTCTGCTAGATCGAAAATGATGGATTTGGAGTGAGCAATAATCTTTTAAATATGCATCCTTTGTTCTTAGTAAATACAGATCATACAGAGATAAGGTGTTGAGAAGGTGACATTTATGATATTGTTATAAATCAAACTGTTTGTTCTTATAAACGGGAACATTATTTGATAAGGCTGCAACAAACATACCTATTGCTTTATACTAATTTATATAGTTACTGAAAGAATTAATTATTCTGATGAGAAACATCATAGGATGTTAACCTCAAGTGGTGATAACATATGTCAAGACAGGCATAGAGGTAGAGTGGAATTCACAATGAGATCTGAATATTTGGAAAACGGCAAATGTTAATAATGGCTTGTCACGAAGTGTACTTCATTCTGTAAGGAATAAAAGTCTCTGGCACGAAAGCCACTCACCTAGCTCTTCATTTTCAATGACTTCGAATGTAGCCCAAATATCACCTTTAGTAGGAACAATATTTTTTATTGCTAATATATCATTAGTTAACTCTTCAGCTTCCATTACAGGAGATATCTGTAAGAGAAGGAAAATGTCTTCAACAATGTCTGACACAGAAGTAGTCTTGTGCTAGGGCAATCAGATTCCCCATCTTATGATTCTCTAAGAACAAGGAAAACACCATAGTGAGATTTTTCTCCACAAAATACATTGTAATGTCAAGTCAAAGAGATATTGTAATAGAGAAACAGTAGGAAGAACTATTTTCTTAGTAAGCAACTAGGTCACTCACACAATATATATATCTAGTCTGTCTGTCTATCTATACATGTATCTATCTATCCATCCATCCATCTACACACACACAAACCTCATTGGAGAAGTAAGATAATTTTCTCACAGTAAAACTTTTCATTTGTCTTTCTATAATCAAGAGTGTAGATATACTTGGTTTATTCAGCCTGGACCCTAAATAATGTGAAGATGATTAAATCGTATCTGTCATGCCAAGAAGCCCTGGGGTTTTGGTGTCTGTGGTGTTCATTGCAATGCCAAGTGACAGATGGTGGCATCCCAACATACAGAGTGCATTCAAACTAGTATTTCAGGATTCAGTAGAATCTGCAGCTCCAGCCTGGGGCACAGATCCACAAGCACCTCAAAGTTAAAGGCCACTGTATGAGCCTATCACCCTTTCAGGGACTCTGAGGTTCTGGGTTCTTGCCAATCTTGATTAGGTATTATTTTTTTTAAAAAAAAACAACAGGGTTTTCTTTAGTTAAAATTTACTGATAATGTTAAACAGAAGACATATTAATAATTAGAATACTGCAACTATAAGTCAGTTTGCATGAATAATCTAAATTAAAAATTTCTTAGAATTTCTCATCAGTTCATATAGTCATAATACAGTCCATGTTGTGTTTGTGTGTGTAAGAGAGAGCGACAGAGAGAGATTATAGCTAACTCACTCATTCTATCTTCATGAAATTCTGAGTTTAATTTATGAGATATAGTAATTAAACATATTACTTTTCTATTTAGAGAAGCACAAAAAATTGTAAACTTACACTGGATCTCAGCATCCTGTAAAAGTGGAGAACATGAAGCAATGGAAAAGCAGGTGAATAATCCCATGATGGCTCAAATCTGCACTGTTCTAAAATATTTATAATTTTAATTTTATTATGTTGTGGGTTTGCATGCTTTTCCTGTATGAATGTTTTCACACCACTTGAGTACCTTTAGCCCTCTGAGGTAAGAAGAGGGTTTCAGATTCCCTAGAACTAGAGTTACAGATGGTGTGAGCTATCATGTGGGTTCTGGGAATCAAACTAGGGTCTTATAGAAGAACTTCTGATTAATGAGTCATTTCTTTCTTAAAGAGAAATATAGCACTGTTTTAATAGATTAAAAGTGAGTGAGAAATGAAATTTGGGAAGTAGGTGGTAGGAGTTGCCTTGAACTCCACACTCAGGAAAGCATTAATTTATGAAATGCAAATAGCATTGTGATGAATATTCAGGTTATGAAGGTTCAGGTTATGATGATCCAGGTCTGTGGTATGCCCTTAATGTCTGTAATTCCCATTTTCCATTTCCCAAAACATGGTGTATCATATGCCTCCAAGCCTTGAGGTCAAAATCAACAGTATATATACTGCAATATGGTTTTACACTCTTATAGCCATATGCAAATGGTAGTGATTATTTGATTATTGTTGTATAGTTTGCTACTGCTGTTCTGCTTTCTGGTATTGTTTGGAATTGCATAATCTTTTATTCTAAGACAGTTGAAAATATGAGAACTTTTGCATAATAGTAACATTTAATACAACTTCATTAGAATTACAAATTTAAAATATGCTTTCAAGGAATATATATATATTCTTTCTTATAAAACATATATATGCATGCAGTTAAATCATGTATTCTATACCTTCTAGCATTAATAAAAGATTCTGCTGGTAGATTTAGTCTGTAATTTAATTTGTAATAGCTTCTCATTTCCATTATGACCACAGTCAAACATTCAGCACCAGAACTATGATGTGACTAGTGAAGAGAAAATGTCTCCTACGAGATCTGTTCATAGACTCCATGATCATGTTCCAGGTCCATGTGCTAAGCAAGGTACTAAAGGCATAGAGTCACAATACATAACCACTGGAATTACTTGACTTAATAGTAGCAATATATTTAACATCTTAAGAGTTTAAAAGAGATAATAAAGCGAACTTCCGCTACAGAGAAGATTATGTATTCTTTACTCAGGAACAATCATCTTACAAAGTAAGGGCATGCAGGGGCTCTGCAACTGCCCCTAATGTAGACCAGTTATCGAGGACAATACTACAGAAAACACCTATTTTTAATTTAGCTCAAAGAAAAGAAAGAGTTACCTAATATTAAGTTTAAATGTTGGAATATAAGAAATGAGACTGGGCATTCATAATACTAAAATAGCTGCTTATTAAATATCAATTTGGGAAATAATTTGCTATGTGCATAGTTTTTGATTTATGAGTCATTCCATCAGTGATACAATATTAATACTGTAAATTTTCCTCACTTTATTGTTAAAATGGGGGCTAAGGCAGGGTAAATAATTTGCCTTAAGTTAAAATTTTAGGAAGGGAGAAGCAAGAACTTGAGTTCAGTTTATTTTCTAGCATCTGCAGAAAAATCGAAACTCATGCACAGGTGATGCTCTCTTCCAAATAATTAAAATACCGAATTCCTGGAGGGTCCTGCTAGGAAAGATCAATCTTGCTGCCAGTCACTGTTGGAAGGGAAGAGAACTTAAAATACAAAATATACTGGAAAATATCGCAGCGAACACTGGTTCTGAGCATTCCAACAGTCCTTTGCACCTTAGGACTCACCCGGATTATAATACTGCAGTCAGGTTCCTTCCTTTCTACATATACTTCAATTAACAAGTCTCCAGCCTGGGACACCTAGGAAGGCAAACGTGAAGACAGCACACGTGATTATGTCACAAATCACATACACAGCACTGAACAGAGTTACAAAATGCTTGTCACCCATCTCAAAAATGTACAGCAATGAAGTTACCTCAGTTCTTCTGTTCACCATTATTAGGTACTTATTTCAAAGCGTGCTCTTCTCTCACAGACAAACATATTTATTATACCGAATAAGTGGTATAAGTAGCAACATCATTCACAATCTAAATTTTTTATGCCATGATGAAGGCCTTAGTAGCTTCAAATACTGAAGCAATGGCTCTAGGGTGGATGTAGGCTGCATTTGACAACAAGAGGTTAAGAGCCACAGAATATGAAAAGCTCTTAGTGCATATGGACATCATCTTAAAAGACAAAATTGGCCCTGGTTAAGTTTTCATGCAGCTAACACATTCAAACATTGAAATGAGAAGGTATGGTAATCAAAGCTGAGCTAAAATTATAAACAAAGAAAGTAATTTTGCAAGAAAAGTACAAGTAAACAATAGAATGAGGTGGACAAGCAAGCTTTTATTATTCTTGCTGAAGCATCTAAGAATGCTGATGCTCTAACAGAGATGAAGAGTAAAGTTACAGGTAAAAAGGAAAGGTAAAAATCAACACAGAATAGACCAACAGAACTAAACATTGTCCTAAGATACAAATCAATACATAAAAATAATTTGCATTGGGCTGGAGAGTTGGCTCAGCAGTTAAAGGCTAGGCTAAACAATGAAAAAAATTAATTTGCATTGACCTTTCTTTTTTTTTTCAGAAGTCTACTGTATAACCACTAAAATCATCTATCACCAATAATTTAAAAACATTCTGAGATGTAATCATTCTGATGCTAAATTATCCTTGGCATAAAAGTCTAAAATCTGATGAGCAAGAAAGATTAAAGTGTACCGAGGGAAAAAGATTTAAATGCACTTTGAAAAAGTACTCTTAGTTATTTTGTCACTATGTTGCATTAAAAAAAAGCTTATTTCCAAATGCTCTTTCTCAGTTTTGAGTTACATACAATTTCTAGGGAGAAAGATGCAGCTACCATGTTTGCTTTTCACTGTTTGTATAAACATCACAGCAAGAAGAAAACATCATATAAATGAAAAAAGCACACACCACAGAATATAGAGTGAACCAATAAGTAGCTAAGTAGTTAAGTAATTAAGAAGCTAAGAATTAAAACAGGATGAAGACAGAAGCACTCAACAAATACTCCAAAACAGGGCTTTAAATAGAGTGAAGCAAGACCCAAGCAGAAATAACCATTTTCCACATTATTCCTATGTCTTTCTTAATTCATTTTATATAAAATTGATTCACTTATGGTAAATCCAAGGTGTTCAAGACTGTTTTCTTTGTTGCCAAATACAAACAGATCCTCAGGCAACAGCAATACAGATTAGACGGACAAAGATTTCCTTTCAGGCTCACAGTCCTTCATTTCAGGACCGAATTATAGTCACACCAAGTGAGAATTATAAACACTGAAAATAAGCCAGATTTTTTTTTTTAGTTTAGTGTTATACCTAACTCCTCTAAAAGTTGGATTAATTACACCCAGTAAAATGGAGGTAATCATTTGTTAAGTAATTAGTATCACAGTATTAGTTCTGGGGGAATCTAAGCATGCGCTCATCTGCTTCATGTAGAATGATAGCTGCAATGATTCCTTTAATTAGAAGCAGACGTTTCAGGACTGAAGCAAACTTTGAGTCAAACTAATAAGCAGGAATTTGCCTCATTATCTGAGTGTAATTATGAACAGAGTACATTTGACCCATTTCTATTATTTACAGTGAAACCCTGAATCAATTATCATTCCTAGTTACCAGAAGATGATTAATGATAACCTTAAGACGTTCCAGTGAATTCATCAAACAAGATAAAGCACCCTGGAAAAGCATGGTGCATCCTGAGCACACAAATCCAATGCAATGTGACTAGGAAAGCAAGACAGGATTTAGAAAAGCAGACTTAAGACAAAAGTTAGTATGCGTTACACAGGTCACCTTAGAAACCGTCTCATTAATGCAACCATCTGAGAGCGTGCAGAACAGAAGCATATAGGAAATCATTTATATTTTCCTAATCATAAGGGATAAAATCATTATACTGTGGGATTTTGCAATTTAGTCTAGTATTTCTTTGGCTTTAAATGCTTCCTTTGAAATCCACTGCCATAGGCAACGGTGTTTTGTTTTTAGTAAATAATAACCAGTGCTTCCTCAATATTTAAGGTTATATTAATACTTTCTGCATGTATGCTTCGGGTTTCAGAGTTGCCCAGTCTTTTGCCAGTCTCTTTTACTCTACATCGAATAGTAACTTGAACACACACAACAAATGTATTTACGAACATTTGGTTTTTTAAGTCTTTAGAGACTAACTCTTACTACTCACTTGAGTGTCTTTCCACTTGGTTATAAAGCTATTTTCTATGTCCATTTGTTTGACTTGGTCTTCTTTAACCTGTTTAAAATATAATTTGGGATATTCTAATAATGTAAAGTACACAGAGCGAAGGTGCTCTTTCTCACCTAGCTCCTCAGGAATTTAAGTAACGACCAACTGTAAAGAGACCAGGATGTCATCATTATCACCACCTTGATCACATGAGCCCCACAATTTGGGCAAAACGAAGCCAACTGAGCCTCATAGGGCTTAGAACATGCTCTGACATTGGCCCATCAGACTGTAGAGTTTACTCATGGAAAACCATAGAGATTTACAAGTACAGGTCCCCATGGAAAATGTCTGAAATCGCTTACAGGTGAGAAACAAGACTCATCACTCAAACATAAAAATTCCTTAAGGGCTTGTTAAACTTTCACTAAAAATTTAAATTCAACGACACTAGGAAGGTAACCATTTAGCTTTATTAGCATAATAAAGAGAGCATGTAAAGCCACATTTATTTTATCTCAGCATCAAATAATTTCAAAGAAGCTGCTATTGATCAAAAAAACAAAAACACTTGACAAACAGGAGAAAATGAGAAAGAGACCAAAGCACAAGAAAAGGCAGTTCTGGTATGAACTCTCCTAGAAATTAAAATACAAACTGTTACATTACTAAAATCTTACATTTTTCTCTGGTAAGGAATACTGTCCCACTCCAGGCATACCTAAGGGACACTCCATCCTATCACAAGGACAACTATGTTCATAGCAGTTTGATTCAAAATAGTCAGAAACTGGAAACAACCTAGATATCACTCAACAGAAGATTGGATAAAGAAAATACAATAATTAACCCAATGGAGTATTACTTTACTGTTTAAAAAAAATGATATCATGAGACTTTCAGGCAAATGGATGGAGTACAAACATGGTATGTACTTACTTATATGTGGATATTAGCTATAAAGAAAAGTATAGTCATGCTATAATCCATACACCCAGAGAAGCTAAGTAACAAGGAGGGCTCAAGGGGGAACACATGAATCTCCCTGTGAAAGGGAAATAGAATAGATAATATGGGTGAACTAGGGGCCACTGGAGATGGGAACAGAAGCGATCAGGTGTCAGAGGAGAAAGAGAGGGAGAGGCAACGCAACTGAGGAGCTTTTGGGCGGCAAAGTAGAAACCCAGTGCAACAGAAACCTCCTGGAGTCTAAAAAGGAGACTGAAGGGCCAAAAACCAGAGGCTGGAAAGCCCAGATACCTAGCATAGAACCCAACACAACTGGTGGGGGAAAAATAAGAAAGTCAATGAAATGATTCCTAATGATATTCTGTTATATTCATAAATGGGAACCCTGCATAATCATCATTAGAAAGGCTTCATCCAGTAACTGATGGGGCAGATGCAGAGAACCACACTCAAACATTAGACAGAACTTGGTGGAGGGCATCCTGCAGAAGAGGGGGGGGGAAGAATTATAGGAGCCAGGGGGGTCAAGGACACCACAAGAATATGGCTCACAGAATCAACTATCCAGGGCTAACAGAGCCTCACAAAGACCGAAGCTACAATCAGGGGGCCTGTATGGGTCTGACCTACGTCCTCTGCACATATGTTTTGGTTGTGTAACTTGTTCTTGCGGGACTCCGAATAGTGGGGGTAAGGATGTCTCTGATACTTTTGCCTCTACTTGGGGCTCTTTTTGTCTTCCTGGGTTGCCTCACCCAGCATTGATATGAGGGTATATGTGCCTAGTCTTATTATAACTTGTTATTCCATGTTTGGTTGATATCCATGGGAGGCCTGATATTTTCTAAGAAAATGGAGCTGGGGGTGTCTGGAGGATAGGAGGGACTGGGAGGTGAGGATGGAGGGAAAATTGTGGTTGGAATGTACTATGTGAGAGGAGAATAAATAAATAAATTAAATAATAATAATAGTAAAATTCCTCAAGATTATTAAATGGTCGCATTGACTCATCTGGTTTTATCTAGAACATCTGTACCCACAGAACAGGAGAAAGTATCATTTGAGAAAGCTCTGAAAGACTCTAGATCAAAGAGGGGATGTGAAAGCTGAGCGGTGGTGGCACATGCCTTTAATCCCAGCACTTGGGAGGGAGAGGCAGGCGGATCTCTGTGAGTTCGAGACCAGCCTCGTCTACAGAGCAAGTTCCAGGACAGGCTCCAAAACCACAGAGAAACCCTGTCTCAAAAAACCAAAATAAATAAATAAATAAATAAATAAATAAATAAATAAATAAATAAATAAGGGGGGGAGATGTGAGAGTTATACACATTGAAAAAAACTTTTTCCAGAATTACTAAAGCCTGTCCTTACCCATATTTTATCTTCCTTAAACAATAAAAACATTCCTATTCTAATAGTTTACTAAAAAACATAAAGATGCTCACTTCAGAGACCCGCCAACTGAAAAGTGAACTAAATACATGTGAGGACTCAGTACAAGCTGTAAGATAATGCTTCATAATTCTTGTCCAATTGGAGTAGAGTTTTAAAAACACTCAGGGTGGTTTCAATAGCAACATTTAACAGGCCTTTGTTGATGACTGAATTTGTTAACCTCCTAACTTCACACCTCTCAGTAGACACACTAAGTGCATATACAGAGTGAGGAGAGAGCATACACAGGCCCTGTAAATAGTAGGCTGGCCAGCAGACAACAGATGGTGAAAATATTTAAAAGCTGCTACATTTTAAATAAATGGTTACTGGTTTAAATCCAATTATATCTAAGACCTTCAAAGAAAACTATCCTTCATGGTCTCTATTTTTAAATATTCACAAGGACCTGAATAACATCCTGCAAAAAGGAACGTGTTCTGCAAGCCGTGATGCCTAATCCATTGTAACTAGGAGAGAGAGGGCTTAGAATTCTTACCTCAAATATTTCAACGTAATTATTAATTAGATCTTCAATTACATTGACTTCTTCGCTAGTTTGTCCCTTAGTTTGAAATAAGCATGAAGAAAAGACCAATGCCAAGTTATGGGCATTCATGTGATTGATTTCTGAGCATTTCTGAACCCTGTTATGGGAAAGTATATCTCATTATGACATACTTGTATTCAAGAATTTCATCATAATACAAGGTAAAATCCTCAGCTATCATTTTAAAACACATACACACACAAACACACACACATATTGTATGAAGCTCTTCAAAATAAAAGGTTCAGTGGGGATTTAAAGACACTCACAGTCTACTTAAAAACAGAAGCAAAATTACTGTTAAAAGGAGTCTTTAAATCCCCACTGTTTTCACCCCCTCCACCTCTCCAGTGCTCAGAGACTGACTATACATAAACAGCGCCAACCAAAGAACAGCTCATGACCAGAGCACAAAAACGAGTAAAGTCCTGGCTAGAAATGATGTATGTAGCTGCAACCAAACCTGAAAGAAGCACAGGGGCAAGAAGTCAAGATAATGCAAGCTCCACGGGGACTTGCTGGGCTTGTAATGAGGGTTGTCAGTTCACAGGCAAAGGCTACACTTGCCACAAAATGCACCACCGGTCATGTCATACACACTTTAGCTTCTTATCAGAGCTAAAGAAACTGTTTCCTGGTTGTCATTCATCATTAACCAGAGAATCCCATCAGAGGGGCTGCTATGCTAAGCTAGACTTGATGAGACAACTACTTTCTCTTTAACAGAATAAAATCCAAATGGTTCTTTATGACTTCCAAGTCTTTTCCCAACAGGTGTTCAACCAGTTCAAAACAGGATATCATTGCATCTCCATAAGCAAAAGCATAATTAAAAAATGCAGCCATCCTTATCTTAGAAAACTACCAAGAATGTCTTTGCTTATTATTTATTGATATTTATTAATAACAGAGTTGAAGAAGCACTGGATCTCCAGGGACTGGAATTACATGATTCTGATCTGCCATATGTGTGCTGAGTCCCCTGAATGATCAGTAAGTGATCTTAATTGCTGAGCTAACTCTTCAGCCCCCTCCCCCCCGCCCGAGCCTTTCTAAAATAAATAGATATCGACAAGTAAATTAACTCTTCTAAACAGTAAGCTACAACCTTTGGGTATTGCAAAGGGCACTATAAATATTCACTGATATAAGTTAACAGTGCTTCACAACCGCAATCACCTCCACAAGGGAGAGTTCCAAGGATAAGAATGTTGAGGAGAAATACCAGTGCCTGTTCATGACCTTATTGAATTTTCACTAACTGAATATAGAGCAGCTACATGACTCTCGACTTAATTACCCTGGAAACACACACACACACAAAAGGAGTAAACATGGTAGTATTATATATGATAATGTCAGAAATCCATAATGAAATGCAAACTTGCATAGCAGAGATTGGACAAAGAAACTGCAATCATCATAGATGATTTACAAGATGAACAGGATCTGGAATTTAATAATGGAAGAGTTAACAATTCCAAGCGCTGGTCCAGACCACTTCTGCACTTTTATCATATGACACTGTAAACATGTAGAAAACTGATCTCTGTGTCTATCTGTGTGCCTCAGATCTCAGAATCTCAGTAGGAGACTCTTGCTTTAATTACTCTGGAGTGCATAATGACTACGTGGTGAGTGGAGCTAAGTGGCTGCTACTGATAGCAGAAGTGGGCTGTTATCCAGGGCAGTTATTGAATTAGAATCTTTATCAATCTGACTGCATCCAAGGTGACTCCCACTTTTGATGACCTCGCCCAATTCCTGGCTTTCTTGAGCCTCTTTCGGTAATATCATCCTTCCTATAAATCTCTTTATTTTCTCTGATTAATTTCTGGAATAACTGTGCACACTGAAAATTTTTTTATTTACTTCTTGGTATTGTGATGCTGCCCCCCATTATTTCAAAACCAGTTTTCTCAAAGTCTTACTCTGACCTTCTCATCAGAGCCCAAGGAAATGTTTCCTTATTAGGCTTTCCTGACTTTTCGCAAGTATTCCCTTTACTATGCTAAACCAGATTATATCAGTCATTTCTTATAAAATCAAACAGCTAATAAGATTTACAAAGCATTCATGACCTCCTGCCTTTATTGGAGGCAGTTCCTTTGTTTCCCAGCCAACGAGACTCCACAAGGTTCCTGTCTTTGTCTCCTCCTGAGGAGGCTACATGGTATCTCACTGACTCTGCCCTCTTTCTCCCATCATTCAGTTTAGTGTTTCTGCCTAGCTTTATTCCTCTAAACCACTGGCCCAAACAGCTTTATTTACAGACCAACAAAAACAACACATTATCTTCTCCAACTTTGTACTTGGAAAAGTTTTAAATGTCCTGCTTGTTAACAGCATGTCAGGGCAGGGTCGGGGGTTGCTGCATCCAACCAACCATTTCTTACGGATTTAAGAATATCACCATCATACTCAACTGTAATTATACCTTAATTACAAAAACATAGGGTAAAGTAACATTTTTTAAGATTTGTAAATCTTCATGTAAAATATGGAAGCTCAGCTACACAACTTTAAGTTTCAAAGACAGTGACAGTGGTTTTGCCCTACACTGCTCAGAAGTTTCAGGAGTCCACTAACCTGTAAAGGTGTTCAATTATTGCTGCCAGTGTTGCTCTGTTGACCCCTGGAAGAGTTCGTATGAATGCTCTGTATTTTTCAGTTCTTTCTTGTTCATCTTGTGTATCTAAGGAGAACATTCTTTACATTTAAACTAGTCATTTCTACCAAAAATTTACCTCCCAATATTATTTTTAAATTATAGTTATAAGCATATAAATGATACAAGCAGGTTTCAAGAGTAAACATTCAAACTTTTAACACAATTGTCTGTAATTTTAAAAAAGAAACGCGTCACATAGTCATATATTGTTGTTTTTATAATATGCAATTTAAAATTAAGCACTTTCAAAATGGGAGGGTAAGAAGATTTTTTCCTTTTGTACAGCCTACTTTTATGGACTTTTACATCTTAACAGGAGTACAGTTAACAAATTATTCAAACTTCATTATACATCATACATTGAAAAGCTAAGTCAAAGGTATATTATATCTGACTATAAAGGGATTTCAACAATTGCATTTGAAAAAGGTATTTCTGACCCCTTTTTCATATGAAACCCTAAATATCTTTCCAAAGCTACAAGACATCGCAGAACTATGAACTCCACTATTTGTTTGATCTACATAAGGGGCCTATTACCAGTCAGGCAGCCTTCAAATCTCAGGTAAAAAAAAAAAAAAAAAAAAACAAGAAGAGAGGTGATGCAGGTGTCTTAATACCATAATTCAGATATCAGAGATAATGGGCCTTGTGCCTTTGTCATGAAAAGAAATTAACTGGTCCATCAAAAGACAAATGAAAAAGGATTGCCCTCTCTCCTCTTAACTGTAGAAGACAAATCTCTGAAGTAACTGAGAACTGGGAACGTTTTCCATTTAGAATTCAGATGGATTATATTGGCAGTTCAAACTAGTATCAGCTGACATGGGAAGTACCAACCACTCTTCAGAGCAACAACTTCCGCTGACTTTGCAACTACTCCCCTGGTACAATCCCCAGTGACCTTTGGAAGCAAGGTGTTTCCATTTCCTGCTTAGGCCTTCCTAGCTATTACTCAAGAGCCAGGGACATTCCAAAGATTCTTTAAATGTCTACAGTCACTTTATTTTTTTTAAATTTATTTATTTATTAAGGATTTCTGCCTCCTCCCCGCCACCGCCTCCCATTTCCCTCCCCCTCCCCCGATCAAGTCCCTCTCCCTCATCAGCTTGAAGAGCAATCAGGGTTTCCTGACCTGTGGGAAGTCCAAGGACCGCCCACCTCCATCCAGGTTTAGTAAGTTGAGCATCCAAACTGCCTAGGCTCCCCCAAAGCCAGTATGTGCAGTAGGATCAAAAACCCATTGCCATTGTTCTTGAGTTCTCAGTAGTCCTCATTGTCTGCTGTAAGTCCGGTTTTATCCCATGCTTTTTCAGACCCAGGCTAGCTGGTCTTGGTGAATTCCCAAAAGATCATCCCCATTGTCTCAGTGTGTGGGTGTATCCTGAGTGAGGTAAGCCAGACCCAAAAAGAGGAACATGGGATGTACTCACTCATATTTGGTTTTTAGCCATAAATAAAGGACAGTGAGCTTATAATTCACGATCCTAGAGAAGCTAAATTAGAAGGTGAATCCAAAGACAAACATATAGGCATCCTCCTGAATATTAACCTTCAGGCGATGAAAGGAGACCCAGACCCACATTGGAGCACTGGACAGAAATCTCAAGGTCCAAATCAGGAGCAGAAGGAGGGGGAGCACGAGC
Organism: Microtus ochrogaster; assembly: GCF_000317375.1. Taxonomy (NCBI): domain Eukaryota; kingdom Metazoa; phylum Chordata; class Mammalia; order Rodentia; family Cricetidae; genus Microtus; species Microtus ochrogaster. The sequence goes on from NC_022027.1 coordinate 19,687,075, forward strand.
AAGGAACTCAGGACCTCGAGGGGTACACCCACACTCTACAGTCACTTTAAATGTTCTGTAAGATCCCTGAGGGAGGCAGGAACTCTGACACATTTCCCAAGTACATTCCTATTCAAAATCACAAGTGTTGTCTCTTGTGCTCATTTAAGCCACACAGGAGATCTATCAAATGAAATGCAGTGCCCAGAGATGACTCCAGAAAAACTAGAAGGGAAAATATCCAAATCACCCAATAAATTTAGAATTATTTGCTATCCCAGGATAATCCAAACATTCCCCCGCATGTCATCTAGTTCATGGCTTTAAAAGCAATCACATTTATTCAATAAAATCTAATTAACATTATAACGTAATTAGATCAAGCAATAAGTTTACCAGAAGACATTTCATGCACTTTATAAAGATAAACAGATATTTACAAAATAAAGCAATAATAAGAAGACAAAATTTGGGAAATATTCCAGGTCATATAAAAAATATGGTGAGTGGGCAGAGAAAATGTCTTTGTGGGCAGAATGCCAGCTGTGCAAGCATGAATACCTGAGTTTAGATTGTCAGCACTCGTGTACAATAGCCAGGCATGGTAGTGTGTTCCAGTAATGCCAGCGTGGGCAGCCAGAGACACAAGATTGAAAGGGCTTTCAAGGTAGCCAATACTGTCAATTAGAAAGCTTCAAGTTCAGCCAGAGTCAAAACAATAAGGTGAGAAGTGATTGGGAAAGTGACCTGACACCAACTTATGGTATGCATACCTCCACACACACACATGTGCATAAGCATGCATACATCCGCATACACACACACACACACACAGGGCAGGGGTATACTGCTATAGGGTAAATGATAAGAGAATCAAAACGCTGTTTAGCAGTTTTCAGATGATTGAAGACTTAAAAGAAAGCCCTAATTATTAAATTAGAAGGCAGGCAAAATGTCTTTTACCTAATGCAGAGACCCAGTACGGATAGAGCTCCTTTGTGAGAAGTGCATCATCAATGTCAGACAGAAAATTCTTCAGCACACTCGTCACATCTTCAAGTTGATGTTTTCCAACTCGCAACTTAACACTTCTTGCATCCTTTTTGAAACTCTCCAGGAGCTCACTTATGTGTGAAGGATCACCATTCTTTTGATAAATGTTCTTGCATCCTAACCCTGTGATAAACATGTAGAAAGTTATGAGAAGTATCTTAACTCATAACCTATTTTGATATATTAGGAAAAAACAGATTCTTCCGTGGAGATCATAAACAAAATAAGTTATCAGATATGAAATTAAAAACTTTGCACCCCTCAATTTTAAATTGAAACCCAGTGAATAAACCCCCTGATCCTCAGCCTCAGCAAACCTTCCCAGGTCTCTCTGTAGTTCTCCATATTATCATTTGCAAAGGTATTTCTACCTCAAGAAGAATTTTCTCAGTCTCAGAAAACAAGCCTGCCTACATTTGGACAGAACAGTATAAAAGTTTGCAGAACATTTCTCATATTCTCAACACTTATTTATTTTTGTTATGTCTACCTATACCTTTGCCCAATGTTCCCGACTCACTGTCTCATCGGGCACCCCATCAAAATTAGTGACAGAACAGGGGTAAAAAATGATGGTGGTGGTGATACAAACACACAAATCCTTTGCTTTCTCCCCAGATCTTTCTCCTTGTGAAGCCAAGCTAAATTCACTGTTCTTTTTCTATGTGCCCTGATTCCTGTAGTCACTCCAGGCAATCTTCTGGAGCACGGTCATTACGCATATCAATGGTATGATCTAGATGTCCTTCAGTTTCTGGATAATGACAACCATTGCAGCATTTGACAGGCCCTCAGGATCTGCTGCCAACCTTTGGTTAATCTTATGGCTTTTTGTGGTATCATTTTCTTATGCCTATTTTCTCCCCTTCTAAGACGATTTCCCCAGTGTTCTATCTATTTCGCTCTTCAAGTCTTAATTCTAAGCTCTTTTTACTACATTAGAAAATTCCCTGCATGAACCTATCCATCTTTATCATCTCATGTATAGCATACCTGTCTTTACCTGGATTTTATGTCTTAAATTTCATTCACCACACATACAAATGCCAGTATATAGACAGAGACAGACATATATACCACTTATAACCTTATAGGAAATGATAAAACCCTAAAGAAATTTATTTTCTACCCCTTTCATCAGCTTCCTTCCAATCATATTTTAAAACCACCTCCTCAATTTCAATGGATGGTTTTACTTTTTCCTTACATTATACAACATCAGAATCTTTGTAACTCATTTCACTTAAAATATGTCAAAAATCACTCTTCCTTCTGTTCATATGCTATTATCTGTGTCTTAGGTTCCTCATTACATTATAAAGCTTCCTGGCCCTGTTCTTATGCAGGCCCAATTTGTCTTTACAATGTTGATTATGACAATATAGGTCTGCTAGTCTTGTCAGAAGCCTAAATATCTAGAGGCAACCTTCCTCATGCAGGCAGACAAAACTTACACAATTTTATAATTAAAAATCTACCAGAGCTGGACTAACCTCATGCCTCTTGCATGTGTCCTATCTTTGCATGCTACACTCTGGGCACATTGAACTATACACACATTTTCCTAAACAAACAACCATAAAGTTATATATTATATGCTCTACACTGTAGGAAACTGCCATGCACACTGTAGAACAATGAGCCTCTCTATCACAGACTCTTATACACCGAGATATAACTATCTGCCCATGGACTTGTGTTTAAGCCATAAATCTGTGAGCCCCTAAAAGTCAAGGAGCCAAATATCAAGTCCTGCTTTTTTCTTTTAACTGGCAGGAACAGTACTTTGGAAAACTCAAAAGGCACTTGGCAAAAGGCTACTTACTACAAAAATAAGTAAATTCTAGGAAGTAATTTTAACTATGTGCCTGAGAGACAACATCCATTTCTAAGGGTATTTCTAACACCCAATAATTAAACAACTTTAACAGCTTCTGGCTCCCAAGCTTGCAACCTTGAATTTGACCCAAGGACCCACAGGCAGAAGAGAAGTGAATCTTACAAATTGTCTTCTGACCTACATACACATGCTGTAGCATCAACACACACACACACACACACACACACACACACACACAAAATAATGTATAAAAGTACTGAATATAATTGTATATATAAATTGAAATAACTTTCTCCAAGATTTAATTACTATACTTGATTTAAAGATTAAATCCATAATACATTTTGAACTCGGTAAAGTTCAAAATATTAACATGGAGAACACAGAAAACTAGACTTTACATTTTAATCCAAAGGCTAAGATATTCAAAATAATTTCTACTGTAGAGATTCTTAGACAGACACTTGCTCACTGTGAGCTCTGTGAAGCATTCAAATTCCTATCAAATCTTAATGTAGGTACTTAGTACATAACAGTTTTATCCCACACTCTACTAAAAATATGAACAATCACTTATTGGCTTTATTACTCTAGAGTAGAAGTTGATACATTTTGTGTTAGTTGTAGAGTTCTTATAATATACCACATATATTATAAGATGGTTGAAACCATCCAGTGCTTAATGATTTTAAATTCAAATAAACACCATGGGGAAACTTGTGATTTCCCCAGAGAAACATTCAATTGGTTACACTGGGACTACCTGTATTAGTTTAATCATTACTCAGCTCAAAAGGATGCTATGCTACTACGAAACTAATGTGATGTGAAAGTTCGCTGTGAGCTTATGCCCTTGCTAACACAGTATGTGCCCCCATATCTCTGTGAGATGCAGCCAAGTTAACATGGATGAACACATACACGAATACAACCATTTCTCAAATAAAGAGAACTACAGCAGATAAGAAACATGTTAGTGCACAATGGTAGCAAAGAAAACCCTACATAAAAGCATCTGTAGCAAATAATGCAATAATTAAAATGAATGATCCTCTTTAATATAAACTCTTACTACTGTGCAGTGAATGACACACACCTACTTAATTTATTTATTTATTTGCTTGCTAACAGAAAGGGCATCATTTTGTATATTATTCAACGATTTTACTATTTCTACAAACCACACTTAAGCATGGTGACTTTGTCTTGGCTTTGTTCTCAAATTTTTACCACTAAAAGCAATCTTTACTAATTTTAATGGGCTACATAGCCTTTTCACAGACATGAAGGACCAACAGAGCTGTGGGAAAGGATTACCCGGTATAAATGAGTGTGGCTGGGAGGAGTGGGACCGGCTGAGCAACAACTGTGCTCTTAGTCTTCACTGGTGTCCTCACAAAGGGAAAAGGCACTGATTCATTCCCATGGAGGTACCACTAAGTTCTAGGAGCTGAACAGACATCCTGTGATACGTACCATACTGTGTAACAAATGCTATGCAGCTGTTCACAATAATGGGGACGTCATTTTTGCAGAGCTGCTGATCTTGTAATGCGTTACCATCTGTACCTGCTGCTTTTTCAATTGCAGTATGCCAGACTGTGAAATCCAACTTGGTATGCCCATGGATGTACAGCGTTCTGTGAAGTTTAAGAAGCACTTCGTATTATAATTTTGCTTTACTTAAAATTACTCTCTACACAGATTACCCTAAAATCTGTATAACTGTGATCTTGTCTCACACATTAAAAGAACAAACAAAAGCCCTTTACTTTACATTTCACACACCGGGTGTCTTTCAGTCCCTCTGTTGTCAGTTAAGGTCAAATAGCACAGAGGAAACTACCAACTCAGTCTTCCAACTCTTCCAAGTCCCTAGGTCTCCAATTCCATCTTTAAATGAAAGACAGTGAAAGCCACTGCGGCAAACTTCACCAGTGCCTCCAAGTATCTATTTCTGGCTAACCAGAAGGATTTCATAGGTGTTGATTTCATTGCCTTTAAAGGGGGGTAAAAAACAAAACAAACATCTGATTTGCCTTTTCTATTCAGATTTCCATTCTCTGAAGTCATTACTTCCTACCCCAATCTCCTTTCCTCTTTCTAAATAGCCTGATTGTGTGAAGTCATGGTACTTTGGGACTCTACAAACTCCAGAGGTGATCCACAGTCCTGTCCTTAAGATGGTCCTTTCACCTGCTCCGCATTATTAGTGAGTGACTCCTAAGTCAAGATCTCTAGGTTGGAACTAGCCTCACGAATGACACCGTGCTCAGGTCAAGAGCAACTGGAGAGCTAGTCTCTTGGCACAGGTCTGTATCCCCAGCCTTGGGGGAGGGAATGGAAGGTAGGAGGACCACAAGTTTGAAATAAGCGAGGGGTACAGTGTGAGTTCCTGACTGGTGGCAACTATACAGCAAGATGATGCTCAAAGAATTCAAACTAAATATGATGTGGGATTGTAAAAAGATATACCAAACTCAAAACACAGCTACATCAGTGACTTTCTTTATAACTTAGATGAGCTCTCAGTATCACTCTTGGGGAAATGCTGATAACACAAAGCTCAGCATATAGCCGAACACCTCACAGATATTATAACTATGCCCTAAAGCAAGTTGCTAAGAAACACTGGTTTGGGGTACCTCTACCAAAACACAAGAATGTAAAAATTTTCTCTCCTGTGAAACTGTTCTGGGAACCTAAGTCTCAACTTATCCTATTCCGCATGATTCTTCTGAAATTTAGAATTCACTATTGTTGCTTAGTATCTCCTACCAATCACTTCCACAAAAATATGAACTTATTTTTTCTATCTTTTTTCTTTTTGGTTTGTTTAACCTGGAATATTCACTTTGTTTGCAGTTCTTCTGTTACTTCAGAACTTTGCATCTCTCTTTGACGTCACCAAAACCCCTGGCAGAATTCTTTTTCTGGTGCCCTCTTTTAAATCTTTACTCTACTACCACCAGAATACCATTTCAAAAACATGGGATCAATGACACCAGTTTGGATAATTGTCCTGTCTTTTAAGTTTTTTGTTTTTGCAATAGAAAGGTCTTCATGCCTTGGCCGGTGTTTTCCACTATGACGCTTTTAACATCTCATCTTTGGCTGCACAGATATCTGCTCCCCAACAATGTTGTCACCCAGGTGAGGATTTCAGATGCTCCTGATGTCTCCCCTGGTTTAGGGGTCACAGGTCCACTTCAAATAAATAGTCGTTCTGAGCTCTCTTTTACCATTTGCTGTTTCTGTGCAACTTACTGGTCAGATACCAAACTTTGCACAGACAAGCAAAAAAGGTACTTGGTCTCTCCCCAAGACTGGTCTCTGGCATTTGCTGGTATGCATCTCCAAACGTTATCCTCAGTACAAAATTTAAAGCATGAAATACCAATGCATCTCAAGTATATTTACTCTAAGAGGCACACACTCCTCAATCTTGTTCTTTAGCTATCACTTGGCTACTTGGGATTCAGCAACAGTAAGAGAAGAACAAGCTAATGAAATCTTGGTGCGTCGGTGGTGACTCAGGGAAAAGGAAAGAAATCTTTCACATTTTTGAGCATCACTCACTGTGACTTTAAAAAGATAATCTGCCATCCTTTCCTTTTTTTCTCTTCTTTCAATGCTCTTCCAGGAAGACAAAGCCAACAACAGCACTCTAACACAATTCTGAAGACCCTGGAATTACTTTTTACTAACCCTTGTGCCTGTAATCCTCAGCTCTTGCTTTCTGACATCTTCATCTACTGTTCTCATTTTCCACTCTACCACAACTGCCCGGACCCAAAGATTCTGTAATTTTCTCTTTGAAGAATTCTGATAAGTGGTCCAGTTGTTCTACACTGTTTAACTTTTTATTTATTATACATCATCTAAAGCCTCATACCCCTGAGTTTCTGTCTACATGAAATATCAGAGCAAATTATCTCCAAAAAGAGCAAAACCTTTCATATCTACACCTAGTTAAAATTCTGTTTTTCTTAATTCAGGTAAAGACAATAATAATTTTTCTGATTTTAATTTTAATAATTTTAATTCAGAATTTAGTGGCCAGCGTGACTTAAAATCCTTGAAAAGACAAACCGTTAGTACTCTCGTAGCCAGTGCAACAAACTCAAAATGCAGCAGTGACTCTTTAAGACCAGTATAATTCGGTGACTAACTGTGAATATTTCAAACTCTGAATTTTCCTTCTAGTCAGGAGAAATCCCACAATGGAAGGTTAGCTGTCTGCCTGTGAACTAGTAAGGACTAGAACAAGCAATGACAAGTCAACTCCAGTGTCAACTTGTCAACTACTGAATCTTAAAATACATCATCTAGTACAGCTCATGGGATGGCTGACATTTAACTGCATCAGCTCAACAATCTTCCATTCTGTTGCTTATTTAAAATCTAGACACACTGAGTAAAGCTTCATAATATATTTTCAGCGTAAATGCTGACCAACATTGTATCTTCCAGTGTTACTAAACTACCATTTCACATTTTGAATAAGAATTTCAAGGAAATATTCAACTGTGTTCTCAATATCTGAAAAAATTATTTTGTTGAACTCTAAGCATAGCAGATTTATATATTATAATTGACAATTTCCAAAAAATAAATTGCAAACATATAAAAACATTTAATTTGATTTTATTAATCAAGAAAAGTTGATAAAATCTAGAAGTCAAGTCCTAGGCCTAATACATAAAATTTTCTTAAAATTGAAATATCTAAATGAATTATTATTTATAATGGTTTGAGTTTAGACAACTAAAATGAACCTGAAGTCTCTTGAAATAAACAATGAATGAGACTGTACAAAAAAATTATCCATTAATAACTAAAGCTGAGAAGCAAATACCATATACCATAAATATGACTTAAAAAAGAATCCGAAAAACCAAAAAAAAAAAGAATAGCCTAAGAATATATAGAAAAATGAAAACTTTTATGTGTGCAGCAGAAATATGGTCATTGATCATTAAAGAATAATACACATAAAAATGCATAAAAAAGGCCTGGCGGTGGTGGCGCATCTTTAATCCCAGCACTCGGGAGGCAGAGGCAGGCGGATCTCTGTGAGTTCGAGAGCCTGGTCTACAAGAGCTAGTTCCAGGACAGGAACCAAAAACTACGGAGAAACCCTGCCTCGAAAATTAAAAAAAAAAAAAAGAAAAGAAAAAAATGCAGAAACGATATGCATAAACTAGTCTAATAATCATAGCTACATATATATGTATATGTGACATATATATATATATATTACAAAAACAGCAATGCCAGTTTTTCCAAACACTTAAGATGCAAGAGTATATAACAAGACACATAAAGTATTTTATAGACCGCACAGATATTCTGACAAGCCATTTGCCTATATGTACAATGAAATGTAACATGTATATGCAAAAAAATTTGACAATACCAAGACTCTGTAACAAGCACATAATTTGAAGTGAAGGCAAAAAAATCTGCTTCTGTCCCTCTGCCGCGCGTGTGTGCTTAGCAGTAAGCCTGTTTATTAGTTCATCTGATAATGGATGTAAGCTTAGATCTGCCAAATTTGGGAAAGCTCAACTGACTTGGAATACATTTTTCTATACATTTGGATAATGTCTACACAGAACAGAGAATATATGATTATAGCAATGTATAAATTCTGTCATATTTTCCAAAACATCAAACTGTCTTTAGTTAGAAAACTCATGAATATTTTGTCTCTTTATTCCTATATATCCCTGTTCAAAATAGTAGCTATAAGAAACAAATGATATAAATCAAAGGATTCACTCATCCCTTACTGTCAAGGTATGTGGAACTAACTTCTGAAGCATGTCAACTGTGTTCTGCACTGAGCTTTGAACCGCAGAGAGGGAAAGCTGTCTGCAATACTCTTCATTTATAAAAAAGCAAACTAAAGCAAAGATGATATTTGTTTGAGGCCCAAGGATAAGGAAGGTCTAGGAAGCTAGTTTTTTATTTATTTTTATTTTTGAGAACTTTATACATGCATATAGTCTGCTTTGATCATATTGACCCCCTATTCCTCCCCTACAATTTCCCCTACCCACCCCCAACCACTCCTTTTCACTCCCAACATCATGTGCTCTTTCATTTAAACACAATGAGTTCACTTAGTGCAGCCCATACATACGTACATGGATACAGAGCCATCTACTGGAGATGGTTAGCCTCTCAGGAGTCATGTCTCTGAGAAAAACTGATTCTTTCTCCCTTAGCAGCCATCAACTGTCAAGAACTTTCTAAGTCTGCCAACTATCACCTAGTCTATGATCCTGTGCTCAAAAAATAAAAATCTAAACTCTTGGTCTTCAGTTCCAAGACATGTTTGTTCTAGAAATGACACTAAAGTGACTTCTTTTTTGTCTTCCTTTGACAGTGTCACAAAATATGGTTTCCTGAAGAAGCTAGATCAAAGACAGTACTGGAAGGAGTCTGTAACTTGGTCCTATTTGAACACAGCAATATCTATCTCTCTTCTTTTAAAAAGAGAATCAATACCGAGTGTGGTTGTGTAAGCCTTTAATCGCAGTACTCAGGCAACAGAAGCAGACAGAATCCTGAGTTCAGAGTTGGCCTGAACTACATAGAGAATATGATGTCTTCAAGGGAGAGAGAGAAAGAGAAACAGAGAGACAGAGATGAAGAGAGACGGAGACAGGCAGAGAAAGAAACAAAGACAAAGAGGCAGAGACAGACACATAGGGAGAGAGGATGCATATATTCTGCCTTGGAAAGTGTTCTATATCTGTAAAAGATATAGCTCTAAGATATCTGGAAATGCTCACTGCAGCTTTGCTCCCAGCTCCTAAGGAAGCTCTCAAAGAAGAACACAATAATCACTACCACAGTAGGCATTCTGTTTCTAATGGGAAAAGATGAAACATTTTACTTCTGTGAGTGACATTTGCTCATTAGATTTGTAAAGCACTTATTTTAATTGTGTGGTCAAAACATTTTTACAAATGCCTATTCCCATGTGACTCCTACCAAAATCAATGCATAAAAACATTCCCATCATTGCCAAAACTCCCACATAATTTTTGAAGGGATCTTATCTTCTATACATCACCCACAAAAACATCTGGTCAGTTCTCTGTCAAATATTAGACTCTTAGCTGATCATTTTCTATAAATAAAAGGCCATGCTGTTACATTTTACATCTGGTCTCATTTATTCAGCATAATATTTTTAAGGTTTAGTTATATTGTTAGCATAGATATCTTTAGAATAGTAATTAATTATTTAGTATTCCATGTATGTATCCAACAGACTTTGTTTATACATTCTTTCACTAGGGAATACCTATTCTCTTCCCAGTTTTTAGTTTTAGAAACTGAGCAGAATTGAGCCATTGTACTGTTTATAGCTATACGTTGTAATGTATTTTGTGTAAATATGCCAAAGCTACCTCACTAGAATATAGAGTAAGTATAGTTTAACCTTATTTTAAAAATTATCTGTCATTGGTGAGATGGCTCAGTGGATAAAGTGTTTGCCACACAATTGTGAGGACCAAGTTCATGAACCATGCAAAAGACAATATGTAAGGTGGCCTACCTGATACTCAAGAGGTATTCCTTGGCAAATTGGTTAGATAAGCTTAAGAAACCCTAAAGTTCCAATCTCAGTATGAGAACCTGACTCAGTAAATAAAGTATAGAGGGATAAAGAAAGACATCTAAAGCCTACCTTTGAACATACACAACTACTATCTGTGCCTTAAACGTTATACCATAAGTGACTTTACAGCAGGTGTTTGTGCTTGACCTCTTAGATGTCCACACTACAAGTGTACAGATAAGTACTGAGGAAAGGATGCAAAAACAAACAAACAAACAAACAAAAAAACGTACAAAGACATCCAAGCTTTACATGTTTCCTTCTGCTTTGATATCCTATGAAGCCAGGCGCGTGGGACTCCTATGTCTAAAATCTGCCACTTCGTGCCTGGGTTTCCCATTCTCTGTGCCATACGTGTCTGAGAAAGCCAAGACCACCTAAAGGCTCACCTCATTTGATTCCTTTCTTTCTATAATCATATTCCAGAAATACCAACTGTTACAAAATCTGAAAACAGTTGCTTCCTCTATTCTGTCAAGCTTTCTAGTTATTTAAAGAGGAACAGCATGAGCCATGAGTGATTCCAGGATGCCAGAAACAGGTGTCTGGCACACTGTATTTAGCAGTGTGACCCTAACATCTACTTTTTACTTTAGATACTTTATTTTCTTCTACTCCTTCAGATAAGAAATCAGGACACAGAGAAGGAATTTTAGTAAGGAAAAAGAAAAATGCTAATTATTAAAAAATATGCAGATACAGGGTGGCATCAACGAGAATAATAAATTAAAAATATTATTATAAATAAACTGTATATATTGAAGCCAGAGCTCAATAAACAGCCTCAAGCCACCTGATTCCTCAAGGAGGATAGAGCCAGTTTTTCACTCTCATCTCTCACACTATCAGACAAACACTTGTACAGGGAATGTGAGAAAAGAGCTTTGTTGATATTTCACTGACTGCAGAATGAATCCACGTCCTCACATTTAACAATAACTTCTAAAATGTTCTTTTGGGGGATGCTTTCTGCATTCTTGAAAAGGTCCTGAAAGGCTTAGGACTTAATTTAACTGGAAATGCAATGTGCCATCTGCCTGTCTTTTCAAGCCACGGCCTCAGTTTTTGTCTTCACGTTCTCAAGGTTAAGTCCTACTTGGACTGCATCTCTTCCTAGTCCACACAAATTCTCTAAGCCCGTTTTGTCTAGCTCTTCAAAACCCCGGTTTCTCAGTTCCATCACTGTATTTATATTGGAAGCAAGATCTATTAAAACTGTACTTATCCTTTATGGGGGAGGTTATCCTCCTTATTATATGATAAAAGAGACAGTTTTTATTATTTTTGTATATTTTACTCACCTATTTATTTGTTTGTTTGTTTGTTTGTTTTTTAAGATAGGCTATCACTCCGTAGCCCAGTATCACCTTAAATTCACTATTATCCCCCTGCCTCACCCTTTCAAGTATTGAGAGTACAACAATAACCTTACATTCTGGTGTACTGAGATACTTCTGAATGAAAACAAATTTTGAAACAAATACAATATATACTTAACATTCACCTTTTATAACAACATACTCCATTCATCTAAATTTCCTGTATCATAAAATCATTTTAAATGTTCAATAGAATAGTCTTTTCTAAAAGAAAATATAACTGTAGGTGTGATAAGAGAAAAGAATACCCCCCCTCATTTTTCTGAGCAAAATTCAGAGGAACTCACGGCTAAGAATTAAATCACAAATTTTGCAAAAGCAGTCAAGCTGATATTGTGGGCAATGGGCTACTGTTTAATTTGCAATTACATGCACAATTTAGAAACCACTTTAAGATAATTTAGCCTCAGGAGAATCACTAACATAACCTCTCCCATAAAGCACAAATCCAGGGGGAGAGAAAGCACATACAGAATAATTTAATAGAAAATAAGGATCTTAAATTTAGGGTACTAATCTCCCAAACTGAGCAAAGTCCTCTGTTCCAAAACCGTGGAACATATTGACATGGCGTTTATTCCCTAGTGTTAGATTCATTATGTCTGAGATTTGCAATTAAAAGCAAAATGCAGTCAGCCTAGGGAGCCATCAAGTGCAATGTACTTTCCTGTAGGTCAGCCAGGGGACTGAAAACAAAAACACATGCAAAGCAAACCGTTTTCCCTCCTGTTTCTGATAACACAGCTGAGTTATTTCCTTTGTTTAAAATGCCCAAAGCCTTTCAGCAAAGACTCGTGATAGTTGTCTCTGGCAAGTGTGCATAGAGCTTTGGGACACAAAGCAGCAAAGAAAGCGGCTTATTTGAAAGACAAGCACAGAGAGTGGGGGTTAGAGAGCACAGACAGTTTCTAATTTTGAGAAAAAGGTGTTGCCGTCTGCTGATTATTTCAGTGAAGTGGAGACAGGATCAACTGTCTAGGAAAATGCCTTCTGACCTCTTGGTCTGGATATTCACTAATTCGCAAAATCTACTCAAACCATGACTACTTTTTTTTATATAAAGAAATTCCAACAAGACATTGTAAAGGACACAGATTCATATCCCGGGTACAGCACCAGCCTGCACACCAGAAACCCTTAAGTATGATCACCAAAGCTTTATTTTCCAAAATAGTAATTTTTAAAGAACACAAAGAATACACATTAAAGGGAGGCCATCTGGTTTACCTTCTGCTTAGAGCTTTTTAGAGCAAAATTGCTCTGTGTGTGGAAAATATTATTGCAATACTCCTCTGTCTAAACATACTCATGATATGCATATAGAGATAATTATCAAGCAGACTAAAATATATATTTAAATAGGGACTATATACACTGGGTTATTATCAATCTCTGAAGTTTTTCAGTTTAGAGAATTCTTTTTCCATCTTGCCATTAAGAAATATTAATGGATTTATACCCTTTAACCAAAGGTAGATAGGTATGTGAAATGTGTGAAATTAATTCATTAAGTTTTTATGATTCGCGTCTCTGGCTGAAAATGCTAATAGCAAAGCAACAACAATAGAAACAAAAAATAAAAGGTTAAACTTGCAGTTGCTTAGCTTTCCTGAACATGTCTTATTCACGCTATCATTAACCTGAGTGCCTTAAAGTTGGTTTTTTCTTTGTCCGAAGCAACGATTTTATCAGCCGTCAACACTCTACTTTAGCTTACAATCGCTATTTACCAAAGACCTAACTCACCAGAGGAGATGAAAAAAGAAAACAATCTGATAAAACTCTGTTATTTGTCAGAGCATGAAATCAGCTTTTCAACAGTTACGGTAATAATTAAGGAGCCAAGTGTGAGATAGATGAAAAAGGGAACACTCTTCATGTAGTCACCCAGGGCTCACCCTGACCTCCAGTTCACAGAGCAACATCTCAGTATCAAGTAGAGTGGGCTCAATGTCCCACATCATTCATCAGCTCTCCTCAGTGTGTCTTAACTGGGAATAATTGTTTCATGTTGGGCCCTTTATACCTTTAATCTTTCCATTTTCTGGTCTCTTTTTATCCTTTGAACTCATTCAAATCCATTCCATCATGAAAGAAAGTGCACATACTGAATTCCTAGGTCATATATCCTATATCTGTAATCTCACTATCCTCTAGACATCTTTGAAAGTTTGTCCTCACTAAGGTGTGAGCTGTAATAAATGCACTTACTTTTAAATGGCCTGGGTTATAAATGGTAACTTTTCAGGAAGAGTCGAGGAAAATGAGTTAGCTATGAATATAATACTGTATTTAGTTTACTCTAATTCTTCCCCATTTCTTACTTTTCATCTTGCTATCTAACAGACATCTCCATTTACTCTTTCCAAAAGTGAGTTCTTAATCAGTTATTCCAACCTTACTAAAATCCTATCTCTACTTAGTATGTATTGTTATCCCTAAAACAGCACCATTATTCAGGTAATTGTTGTCATCAAAACCCTGGAGCCATCCTAGAGAAGAGCATTGATCTATTCCATCAACACAGCATATTCTTTCCTGATAACATCAAATCACTCATCAACACTTAGGTTATCAGATAACCCATCTCTTGCTTGACTCCATGACAAAACTCTCACTGGACTAAGTTGACTAAAGTTGACTCCTGTCCTGCTCCCCAAAGTCATTCATGAGGAGTTAAGGTAAAAGATTTCTTTAAAAATATATATAAGATAATTCCACTATCCAGTTTGAGTCCTATATCAGAATTTAAAAAAATTACATGCAATGACTTTCAGTGTCTTAAAGGATCAAGTACTAGGGATATGTTTGAAATAATTTCTTCCCATTTTCTCAGTCTTTTTCCCTCTCCCATGAGCTACAACACCCCTTTGACATAACATGCTCAGACTTCTAACAGGATCTTCAAGTATCAGTGCCTGCAGGTCTGGAACACGATATCTGAGGTGCTAGATCATAGAACTCCTCACTTTATTCTGACATTTATTCCATCATGATATCTGTGTTACCCTCATTAACACAAAATACTGATCTCATTAGCTCTCTTTCATTAACTTGATTATTTTCCTTCAGAGGATTTATAATTGATAGGCAATGATAAAGAATAGTTTTCTTCTTGAGTGTTTGTTTTGGGGTTCTGTTATTAGTTATTTGTTTCATTCCCCCCATGGCAGGACTTGCTTTATGAGGGCAGAGAGTTTATTTTTGTATCACTCTGTCCCTAACACTTCACATCCCGATGCATTGGAGATGCTTAATTAATAGTTCTTGAAAAACTAAGTGGATTCAAGAAATCAAGATCTAGTTATGAATGACTCACATGAACAGGCCATTTGTAGTGTTGCAGACCCTAAACATACACCTACACTCATTAAGCTCCTATCATATACCTAAATGAGCATGGCCCAGATCTACAGGAAACTATAAAAATCAATCATGCTACCTTATCATAAGATATATGAAAAATTGTATCTTTTTTGCTATACTCTATGATGAAAGCCTAACACAGTTTTTATAAATAAGAGTTTCTCAAATGTTACGATAATGGTTTTTCCCTTAAGAACTTTACCAAAATATCCTACTTTCTGAGAAATAGAAAACAAAGCAACAACAACAAAAAGAAAAAAGGGTACTTACCTCCCTTTTTCTACTAAAAGTAGCACGTCTAATTTTTCTCCATTTTGAACCACTGTGCTGATTGCTGGCGAGATAAAAGGATGGATTTTTTTTAATATTAAAATATGCTTAGATACACAATTGATATGATTTAGTCACAAGTTTGGGGTTAAGGCTTCGGAATTCCTTGCGAAGCTGCCATCACCACATGCAATTGGGAGGTATGTTCCAACAAGAAGGGGGTGGGGGTCCTCTTACTTAGCTCCTGCAGTCTTCTTAGGTGCATTCTCTCTTCCTGAGCTTCTTGTGTTTGAAGGCAAAAACACAAACTAGACTTGTCCAAAGCAAACCAGCCTTTTCTCCACTGGTCCAGGGCATGGCAGTCTTTGTAGAAGAGTTGACCAATCAAATCATAGTCAGCTTCTGTTAAGTTTTCAGCAACAAAGGGAACAAAATGCTGTTAAAACAAATACAGAAAAGTAAGAAAGACAGTGAAAATAGGAAGGCCCTTCCCTGTCTACAGATAGAGGGAAAAATGGAAAACTTATCTTCATAAAGATAAGTTACATGCTTTAAAACATTCCTGTTTTAAAGACTGATAAGCAAATGCCAAATTCAGAATAACTAGTAAAAAGACTATGCTATGAAACTTAAACAGGTAACACATATTTTTGAACCATAGCATCGGATCCCTTGTTTTTTTTTTAGTACAGATGAAAAATGGGAAATATTCTTCCATGGTTCATGGAATTGTAGAAAAGGTCATGTTCTCGTATGTGCTCCATTCACATCATTGGCTAAATCTGTTCCTTTCTTCATGGACATTGGAAAATAACATACACATGAGAAGGCACAGGGTGGAAAATGGCTTTACAATGAAGACGTACCTTAATCATCAATAATACAGAATTAGCTTTAAGAAGGATTTTTATGAATGTGCTATATGAGTTTCTTGTCTTTTTTCGGCCATAGAGTATGTTTTTTTATCTTTTTTTGATGGTCATCTTTGAAAACATGAAAAGTTTCTTCCAAAATTATAGCTAAAATGTTCATGAATCTTTGAACCTTAACTAAAGACCTCAAGTTAAGAATCTTTCCTGGACTTAGAAAATACAAAATTTTAATACCTTGGCTATCGTTTCTGTCCATTTTCTTTGAATCTGAGATGATTCAGCTCCAAACAAAAAGACACGTTCTGAGGGTAAGTAGATCTCAAAGACAAAGATTGGCCTACAGCAAGCACAAATAAGAAGATACCACCACACAGAATAAATGAGTGTAATTTAAAACTTTCAAAATCAAAAGAATCACTTTATGTAACATCGAAAATTTTCAATAGAAATATAG
The DNA here is from genome assembly GCF_000317375.1 of Microtus ochrogaster. NCBI lineage: Eukaryota > Metazoa > Chordata > Mammalia > Rodentia > Cricetidae > Microtus > Microtus ochrogaster. The sequence continues at coordinate 19,703,927 of NC_022027.1, forward strand.
CACCTTCAGCTAATAGGTAGGATATATTAGTAATTATATAATAATGACAATATAGTTTTTGTAATTTAATATAAATAACACTGTAAAATATCTCTTATTATAAGTATTATTAAAATTTCTGTTTCTAAAACCATTTTTTATTTTAATGTTGATATATTTTCATTAACTATTCTATGAAACAAAGTGTAAAACTTTCATGTCAGTATCTCTCAGACTGTTTCTAAAATCCTTCAGAGGTTCATTTAAAGTTTTTAAGTATGTAAAATATATTATATAAATAATTCATAATCTTTTAATTTAAACATTTTCAGACCACAAGAGTACCTAAATATGTCTCAACATTTATTTTCTAATATGATAATTAATATGTTTAAGGATTGTGAATATTACTCAGTGGTAGTGCTCATCTGATATTCTGTTTACTTTAAAATGAGCCAATAATCATGGAATCTTCTATTTTCTCATGTTTTATATAAGATGCCCTTTAAAAAAATGTTATTTTTTTTTGTTTTGGTCCACTATTCAAATTAATTAGAGAAGCAAAAGTACTTTAATGATCAACAATGGAATGTTATAGTATTAACTACTTTTTAGAGAATTTCTTGTGATTTCAGATTAAATGGTCTGGTTTGAAGATAATGTAGAATCTTTTTACAGGAAGCAATGGAAACAGGAAAGATAACTAAATCCTCATCACCTGGTACAGGGACTACCAATCCCATTCACCTTCCACATAGATGCTCAAGGGTAGACATACCCAGTATTCAAATAGAAGTCCTCTTTATGGACAACCAAGCAGATAACTTCACTGATGTTGATGGTGCCATTAGGTGCGGTAGACTTGTCATTTTCATAGTAACTCAAGAAGCCGCCTTCCAAAACACACCACTTTTTATTTGTCTCTAAGAATTTAAAACAAGGCAAATAATAAATTGAACTAACTATAGTATAAACTTTTAGAAACAAATCATAATTGGGTTCAGATAAAGAAAAGGACAAATTCCCTACTTTGTAAAAGAAACATCAGACTAACCCATAGTATATAAGGCTGATATACTTTTGCTTTCAGAGACATTATCATCTAACTGCAAAGAATGTTCCAGACAAAAATGGATGTGACATTGATGACCAGAGAAGCAGGGCAATTCATAAAGTGAAAAGTCTGCCAAACAGCTCCGAAACCACAAAGACTGAGGTTTTCACAGAGTATTATGGGAAGAACAAATAGAACAAAACCTAAAACCACATCTATTGTAAAAGTAGCGTTCAGAATCTACAATGTCCATAGTGTGTTATTTAGGAGTTTTTGAGTTCTTCCTACAGAGGTCAGCACATCATGGATATAGGCCAAATTCAACCACCATCACCTGGCACAATCAAACTTCCTTGGTACACAGTGGTACCTGTTCCCTGCGGGTGGCCTGAGGCTCACTGGCCACTACAAAGACTGAATGAACTAAGCTAGGACAGAAATTATCTGACCCACAGAGTTTAAAATTTTGCTATGAGATTCTTTAAAAAAAAAAGTTGCTAATTCTTGACTAGGTCAATGGACGTAAGCCACAGAAATGGCTTTAACTGTGGAATATACTCAGGTATGAATTTTGTGGATTTTGATTACTTTAATCAGTATATTTGAAAGAGTAAAGATTAGCAGAAAAGGAAGATGGGGAAAATTAAGTGAACAAGAAAGTGTAAGGGACCCTTAACTCCTCTGGATCCAATGTATGCTTCTTGCTGCCCGAGTGATCAATTTCAGCACAGCCAACTTAACCTCCACTAGAGGAATACATGCACAGAGATGATGGACCTGAGAGAGACCCTAAGCCAGAATCTAAAAACTGCTAATGAGCCACGCTTAAAATCAAAGCATACATGCCTCACATGCACAGGAATGCCTTTCACTGGTTTTTGTTCCATGTTCTCATCTTTACAGCTCATCTCCATCAGATGGAAGGCTACACTTCGCCCCATGTAAATTGGTTTGTAATGTTATTCATCAAAGAAAAGCATGTAAAGTATATCCAAGATGAATCTATTCCCATTCCTCTCCTAACCCCCAAGTCAATGGTGCTGTAGGACACTAGATCTAATTTCAAAGGAGGGATCTCTTCCCCCAT